>NC_092417.1:172471430-172771430 GCF_040894005.1 Engystomops pustulosus | reverse complement strand
TATTATCTGTTCTAGTGTCTGTCTGAGCTTTGCTGCTAGAAATGAGCTTCTGCAAAGGGGCTCAGTGCTTTCTTCTCAGTTAACGCCACCTTCGGGCTGGAGTGTTTTTGCGTCCGTTTTTGCGCCTAAATGAACACGTTGCAAGCGATGAATATCATTAGGCGCAGCAAAACATCTGGATTGGTAAGATAGATGAGGGAAAGCTGCTTTTTTTTGCTGCCCGGCCAGTTTGGCGTTTAATCGTGCGCCTGAATGAAAAGGCGCAAAAACAACAGAAAAAACGAGTGATACATGTGGCCCTTTGTATATTGTGAAATGATTGTAGTGATACAGTGTATAACAAGACACCTTTGTAGTGATACATTGTATAATATACACAGATGAAGTGTTACATTGTATATATGATTGCAATCATATATTGTATGTTACAACCTGACAGTAGTGATACATTGTATATTGTGATATGACAGTAGTGATACATTGTATATTGTGATATGATTGTAGTGATACATTGTATAGTGTTACATGACAGTATTGATACATTGTATATTGTGATATGACTGTACTGATACATTGTATCTTATGATATGATATAACCATATTAATACATTATATATGACCCCACATCCGCAGTGATACTTTCCTATTATGACATGATTGTAGTGTTATAAAAAGCTGCCGTTATACGTCGTATATTTTAGAATTATCCTCATGATACATTGTATTATGAAAAACAAATAAGAGAAAAACTCTACAAAATTCTTTTGTAAAATAACTACAGGCAAGGTTGTGTCTACCGGCATCTGGAGGGGTTAATTTTGGATGCTGGACTAGAAAAATTTAAACAATTTAAAAAAAGATGAAAAACTTTGATACGTCACATGAAAAAAAAAAGTAAGAAAAACCAATGTTAAGAAAAGGTAAGCAAAAGTAAAAGTAAAATAGTCAAGATTTCAATGATGTTTTTACATAGTGGGCCCCCTATGTATATGTCTGCATAGAGCCTGTAAAGTTCCCTGTATATGTACAAGGTGCATGGTTAATGCAGGTCTACAGCATAATGTAATATACAGAATACTGTAATGTTACCCCCTGGCAATGATCTACATAGGTGACCCCTCTACTAGTGGCAGGACCCCATACAAGGAGAGGCCAGGCACTTCCCCATCTGTTAGAGAAGGGTAGATTGACCCTACTGCTGTGCGCTAGAGGCGTGGAATATTTCATGTCAATGTATATATTATATAACTACTGTATATAGTGATTACTACTGAGACCCTGTATATGAATACTATATCATTCTATACAAGGGCTGCATGTAAGCCCTTGCTATGGACTGTATATAGTGGGATAGATTATATATATATATATATATATACAGGCAGTCCCCGGGTTACATACAAGATAGGGTCCGGAGGTTTGTTCTTAAGTTGAATTTGTATGTAAGTCGAAACTGTATATTTTATAATTGTAGATCCAGAAAAAATTTTTTTTGGCCCCAGTGACAATTGGAGTTTAAACATTTTTTGCTGTAATGGGACCAAGCATTATCCATAAAGCTTCATTACAGACTCCTTACAGCTGATTATTGCAGTCTAGGATTATAGTAAAGCATCCAGAAAGCTTCAGAGGTCAGAGGGGTCTGTCTGTAACTATGGGTTGTCTGTAAGTCGGGTGTCCTTAAGTAGGGGACCGCCTGTATATTAGGACACCTACCTCCTATCATCCACATTATTCTATGGAAGATTATTCCAAGAGGAAAGAACCTAAGACTCTTAACTACGAAGAGCTAGGAAGCCCCAGAGACCTGGCCTCTAGTCATCCACCTAATCCCATAGGCCCCCGGGCCACATTCCCACCCAACCAGGAAGGTACTTACCACACAATTTGGAATTGCATGTGTCAATTATGATAAGTTAAATATCAATATCAAGATCTAACCCATAGGGTAATAGTGATGTAGCAGAACTGATGGTGTCAGTATACTCCTAGGTACAGTATGACGGTAAGATAATGTAGTACATTTACCAGCAGTCCTGTGCAAAATGAAGGGGGGGGGGGACACTTATATTTGATGAGCTGAGTCATGATGCAGAAAATACCTGATATCAGGCACTGCGTATCAGAGTCACAATGCGGCCCCCCCCCATTTACCAGTTATTAGATAGGAGCTGGACTTGCATCCTATATCCGGGGGTAACGTTCATATAAGCTAAGACATATGAAATAAGAATTCCATTGGAACTGAGAATTTTTGGAAATTTGTATAAATTCTATTGAAAATTAAAAAAAAACAACCTTTAAACCCCCTAAACTATTAACCATTCTCTACCCTTCTCATATAGTAGGCACCCAATATCACCATGTACCGGATAACAACCTCTGATTAAGTGTAAGATTAAATGTAGTTATAAATCTAAAAAAAAGTCATGTAAAATCTATAGTTTTATGTATAGAAGTAATAGGTATGAATTATAGTATATAGTAATAGGTATAAAAATCAGGTAAAAATAAAAATAATAATAATAATAAATACCTAATAAATAATAACTATATTAGTAGATAAATTAGTATTATTATTATTGTCATTTTTTATTTATTTTACTTTTATTATTTAATTAATTGCATTGCTATTATTAGATGCCGCTGCACGTACGTCGCAAATATAGCGCAACGTATACGAGTCTGGGTCACATTCAGAGCCATGTGGGAAAGAATTAAAGGGAAAGTGAATATTGAGTATAAGTCTAAGCTCAGGGGGGATAACTTGTGGGGTGCAGAGGGTGTAGTCGCACCCCAACCAGGTGGCTTAGGGGACTCACATGAGAAGATACACTATAGTAGGGGGCCTGGTACAGATTTTGCATTGGGGTCCAGCAGATTTAAGCTAAACCAATAGTCTGTGGATAGGATATAGCATATAGGATAAAGCAGCCCTGTAGAGAGAAATTTTGGAGTAGTAGTGGTTCTAGTAGGGTAACTGAGAACTGTTCCATATACGATCGCAGATTTACTACACTAGGGGGTAAAGGGTAAAGGGTCGGGGCTGTGACGATTGTAAGAATCACATATGGCATCAGTGATACATGGATATAATGTATCTGGCAATGTAAACACAAATAAAAGTACTGCCCAGGGGGGCAGGGAACGTCCCGTCACTTATCCCATTACATAATCCCTCATTCACTACCCCTCCAGCCCCAAAAGGCTGATAACAGCGGTGCAATAGCTCGTATTACGGATACGAGAGGTGGCTATAGACATTAGATTGTCAGCAGATACCTCCAAACTTGTCTGGATCATCTGATCACAAATATCTCCCGCCTATAGCCAGCTGCTAAGGTGTGTGACAAAAAGAGAGCTACTTACCTGCTACAGTATGCATAAAGGAGCTGGCCGCATCCTATGCTCACTGTACACATGGACTACCCAACGGGGCTCAGCGGGGAATTGGGCTTTACGTGACCGTCCTGAGATGAGGAGACAGTGATTTAAAGGTCAAATTTGCCCCAAATTCATTATTAATTTTCAGTGGCCCTTACAGCGGCCACCATAGACATCATATGAATGGTAACTGCAAGACCAAACAGAATGTATCTATCTATATATATATATATTCCTCTATCTACATCTATATCTATCCTATCTATCTATATCTATCATATCTATATCTATCCTATCCTATCCTATCTATCATATCTATATCTATCCTATCATATCTATATCTATCCTATCCTATCTATCTATATCTATCATATCTATATCTATCCTATCCTATCCTATCTATCATATCTATATCTATCCTATCATATCTATATCTATCCTATCCTATCTATCTATATCTATCATATCTATATCTATCTCCTATCTATCTATATCTATCTATATCTCATATTTATCTCTATCTATCTACATCTATCCTATCTATCTATCTATCTATATATCATATCTATCTCTATCTATATCTCATATCTATCTTTCTATCTATATATTTCATAGCTATCTATATCTATCTATCGCCACTTGAATAAAATTCACCTTAAATGGATTTTGGGGTTCTTCCTGCTTTTCCATTACATATCTATGTATCTATCATCTATGTATATTGATCAATGTATGTATCTATATATTATACACATATCTAAAAATCATTCCTGTGACATCACTTTAATATTAAATATACTCCTATATCCAGGTAGACTCTATGTACATAGGATATATAATACATCTACAAATATATGTAATTTACTGACAAGTGCACATGACAATCCATAGACCTGGATACTCAATGTAATCCATAGCTATAGGGGCTATATCCATATACATTGCATAACTACAATATATACTATATACAAGAAGCCAAATAAGCAGAAATCTTATAACAATCTTAACACAAGGAAAGTATCTCTATAGAGAACCACAAGACTCATCTTATAGTGGCAGGACACGAGGATCTGCTATAATCTATGTACACAGAGCAGGGGGTGTATATTTTACCTATAGGAGATCAGATAAGTGCATCCATCAAACATATATTACTCCTACACTATAACTTTATACAATAAGCAACATAGACCAGACCCAATATACAATTATAGACCTTATACTTGATACATTGGAGCTTCCTATTAATCTGCACACATAAGGGTAATTCTTCACTGGCATTAGGGGTATATAGTGTTTCCAGCTCACCTGTACAGGGCAGGTTTCCACTGTAGGGTCCTGGGAGGTGGTCATCTGGAATGACAAAGACACAGGCCATGATACACCCTGATGTAATGAGAACATGCACTTTAAAATGACCTATACCTGCTAATGTACAGTAATAAGCAAAATCCAATGTATAATAACTGGTTGAATATGCAGTCACAGCCCATGCTGAGCACCCAGCACCCATGGCCAACACCCCAGGGTGATCCTCATTCAGTCTCCGTAAGATAAGTCTATTGCCATATACATAATCAATGGTATACAGATATATCTATGGCTTTATACATACACAGTAATATACAGATATATCTATGACTTTATACATACACAGTAATATACAGATACATCCTATGTGACATCAGAGGAAACATAACTGTATCCAGTGGTGAGATGATACAATGTATATATCTGGCTATAAATAGGAGAGAAAAAGACCTCCTACCATAGACCTCTACCCCAAATCTACAGCACAGGGGCTTAGAGACAACCATAGGTATATACAGAAGACTCCCCTATGAATTACATCTGCAGATATCCTTATAGGAAACTTCTTATATAGCTGCAAACTGGAAGCAGAGGGAATCCCCTGGAAGTTGGAGACATGACATGGACCCTATAGATCTGGTTATCAATGATCAGAGTCATCATGGAGGCTCCTTGTAGGGTGACACAGCAGACCCATGGACTACACCAATAACGTGCACTCATTCTCCATACACTGATTAAGAGGTTAAAGGGGACATAATGGGGGGCTACTTCTTAGGAACTACAAGCATCAGGCTACTTATGTCGTGATAATTCACTTCCCATCCTCTTCTACTAACCAGGAGCTGGAAGGTGAGTCGTGACTCCCAGATCAACTGCAGCACTAAATCTACAGGTCCTGGCAGCAAGTCTTAAGGAATCCCCTGCCTCTGCCTCTTTAAAACACTAAAATGGTCACCGAATATTAGGACTACTCCCAAATTATTGCCAATAACCCCAAACAGCCCTAACACTATCAGCACAAACCTCCTGAAATAATCCGGATCCTCTTCCAACCTGCGACTTCATCTAACCTGATACCAACTTTTTAGACATTTTTGCTTTTTCTCACTTTTTGGCCCCATTTATTTGCACCCTTTTTACTCTATTTAAAAGTGCAGACCTTTCCTCAATGGGAGTTTTGTCTTTGGAGAATCGATCACTTTTAGGAGGAAGGTGCAGGATCCCTGTGCAGACAGTGAAGTCAGGACTGTCGCATCTTTTAGACATCGGATCTGGTATTTTTTGGGGAGAGGGTCTACTGTATATACTAGAGGGGAGGGGGCCAACCCTAAATTAGTTGCAGTTTACAGAGTTACATTTATTGTATTGGCGGCGCTGACTCTTTATACTCCTATCTCTTTCTCATACAAAAATTTCCGTTCATTGTTTGGGAAATGGGTGAAGGGGTGGTCTGCACAGCAAATCCCCTTATAATTTATGGGTCGGTATAATAAGACCCTTCTTATAAACTGTCCAGGTCGCAGGGTTTATCACTTCTATATAGAGGAATGAATGCATATATGTCTATACAGATATATCGTATGCTGTATAAATCAGGGGTCTTCTCTCACACTTTTACTGACCCCCTATCCCTAATTTGCACTTTTATGACATTTTCCCAATTAATGGATGTAGCAGAGTTGACTGCGATTCTCCCATTGATACTTTGCATCTCCCGACGTCTTTTCTGCGATCTGCCCTCCCCCTAGCGATTGATCTGCTCAGACCCCCGAGTCATTTTGTATTGCCCCCCAGTGTGGTCTTTTATTATCAGGTCACTTAGTCTTGATCTTGACCCTCCAGTCATTACCAGGGGCAGCAGAAGCAGCCGCCTCCTCCTCCTCCTCATCTCTGCTCCGCGGATGAATGAAGCCGAGAAGGAGCTGCACAATGTGCACAGAGCTCCAGACCCGGGAATGGGGGGCGAGAGACACCCGACTGCCACTAACTTTCTGCTCAACTTTTATTCAGCACACAAGGGGTGTCGCTACTACATAGAGCCAACACCTCCAATCCCAAGTTGTAAGAAGTCATCAGAAGTTACTATGCTCTGCAGGAACCCGTGACAACCTCTGGATATTGGGGAGGGCGCAATCATGGTACCAGGTGGGTGTAACTTTTTGGTGTGTGAAGGGGGGAAGGGGTGTCCAGAGATCTTGTGCAAACTTTTTTTTTTTTTTTTTGCAAAAACGGAAGGGTTGAGTTTGTCGGAAAAAAACGAGTCGGGTTGGGTTGGGCCGAGGGTGGTTTGTGGAGGTTGCAAAATATAGTCGGGACGGGTCGCCAGTAGTCAGTGTGGTGGTCTCTTCGCTGCTGCTGCCCGGCGAATGCGCCCTCCGCAAATGCTTTTTGGGGTAAGGGCTTCCCGGCTACGTATTGACATACAGCAAGCCCAGACCGCAAAAAGATTCGAGAAGGACCAGATCCAGATCCAGCAGCTCCGGCTCCTGCTCCTCGGCTGCTGTGTGCGGCGGAGGACGCGCTGTGCAGAGGCGCCGCGTAAAGAGGGAACTCTCCCCCTGAGCGCTAAATAAATACACCCCAGCCGGCCTGCCCATTGGCTGACACTAAAATCGTCACCCACCAATCACCAGCCGCCTCACAGCCCATTTTCTTTTCGAAAGGGGAAGAGAGAAAACATTTCCATTTTTTCCAATTATTCAACAAATCCTCCACAGGAGAAGCGATAGTGAAAGGGGAGGGTGGTGCTCCCCTTTATAGGAGGAGGGAGAACACCCCCTTTATATTGCAGCTCTCTATGTGCAACCCCTTGAAATCATCAGGAAGAGCAGGTGCACCCTTTTAATGACCCACTAGAAGCAGGTGACCCCCCCTTTATACACCCCATGAATGCACCCATTTATACACCCCACAGAAGCAGGTGCACCCCTTTATACACCCCATGGATGCACCCCTTTAAACACCCCACAGAAGCAGGTGCACCCATTTATACACTCCCTGAAAGCACCCCTTTATAGACCCAATAGAAACAGGTGCACCCCATTATAGACGCCATAGAAGCAGGTGCACCCCTTTATAGATACCATAGAAGTAAGTGCAACCCTTTATACTTTCCCTGAATGCAACCCTTTATAGATCCCATGGGTGCGACCCTTTGACGACCTACTAGAAGCAGATGCACCTCTTTATAGACCCCATAGAAGCAGATGCACCCCTTTATAGACAGCCTAGAAACAGACACCCCCTTATGAAAAGCAGCTGCATCCTCTAGATAGGAATTCACCTTTATAGAGCCATAGGTGAGGTCAGAGCGCCCCCAGGATTCTTGCAGTAAGTGTAACTCATTATAAGCAGAGGATAGGCTGAAAGTTAGAGGCAGTGGGAATGGCATCTGATGAAGTGCACCCCTTCAGGAAAAACAGATACAACCCCCCCCCCCCCATCCCTTTTCCATGGGATAAGAGTTCAAATTTATGGAGACACAGGTGAAGTTAGAGCGCCCCCAAAGGAAAGCCTGAGACTAAGACTAGGAAGATGGACATCATCTGGATGGGATGAGAATATAAGCTGATGTTCCCTTCATTCACACGGGGGGAGCTGTTCTTCTGCGTTTAACCCTTTCTGTCCCCTCCTGCCTTGTTCTCTCATCCAAGTCCAACACGTGTAGACGTCAACAGCAAAGGAATCCCCAGTGGAAATAAAAGCACACAGCAGCTGATCCCCCTCCCCAAGCCCCTGACAGCTAGCCTTAACCCCTTCACCACCCCTCACTGTCACTATGTATCTATCCCATTATCACACAGAGAAGATGGAACTTTAGATACAAGACACAGGTACAAACATCACCCAAGTTTCAGGATAAAGTGAAGCAGTTACTTACTTGTCAGCAGGTGCAGGGGCTTCTCCTCCTTAGATGCCATCAACAAGTCCACAGTCCCAGCCAGGTGTGTATATAAGTTACTGTACTGAGTGGGAGGGTCACGATCCCCTAGATCCCCTGTCCTGTTTGGAGGAAGGGACCCCCTTGGATCTTGTCTTATTGGATCCTTACCTCCCCCCTCCCTGGATCCTGCCTCATTGGGTGCTGCAGTTGTGTGCTCCCTTCTGCCTCCCTCTTATTGGGTAGCCAGTAAGTCACGATTCCTGCTCACTCTGGGTGAACTGTGACTGGAGCAGTGACGCAAGCAGCTGCCATTACTCACTTATACAGTCACGACTTGGAAATCCGTGCTGCTTGCACCAACATTCAATTATTTAATAGGATCCTGGGCCAGGAGGACTCGTGTGTGTGTGGAGGGTATCTGAGGGGTTAATCAGAGCTAGCTAGACTGCAGTCCCTAGTGAGTGCATACATGTGTGTGCAGATGTGCATGCATGCGTATGGAGAAACGCACAGGACACCCCCTGCTGCTGCTGAGGCTTCTTCTTCTTCTGCAGCCGTTCACACACGTGCTGCTGCTGCCGCTGCGGCTTCTGCTGTTGCTGTGCGAGACTCCCGATCCGTGTGTAAATACGAGCACGCAGCCTGGAATCTCAGCAATGTGCACAGTGACATCAGTGGGTGTTTTTTCCTTGCAGAATATTCCCTTTCCACAACACGTTTGCTCCTCTGTGCAGCTGCAACCTCCTTCCCTTCTCTCATCCTTCATGGTCTCGGAACCCGGTGTTCTGAAAGGTTCTGTCTGATGTCCTTAACCCTTTGCAGCCGGGAGATGAAGAAGATGGGCGCTCTCCCTCCCAACCTCTCCCCCACTCCCTTTATAAAAATGCATTGCAATGGCATCCGAGGGGTTAATGACGCCCGATTTCTGGCCAGGAGCTCGGATGGAGGTCGGTACAATTCTGATTTTCTCTTATTGAAATTGTCGGTAAGATCCCGTCGTAGGGGGGGGGGGGGTTGCCTTATTTAAAGGGGAGTCTCATAATGCTACTTTGCCCATCCATCCAAGTAGGAGGTAAGTAGTATTAATTCTAGATGGACACTTACATACAAACACACACACACTCATACACACAGCATCTTCAGGGAGCAGAGACTTAAATAGAGAAGAAAAGAGGTGGGAGGAGGAGAGGAGCTAAATAAAGCAACCTCCAGCATCAGGCATTCAAATAGCAGGCGGGAAGAGGAGGATGAGGAGGGTGAGGAGCCTTCATCTGGATCCCTATGCTTCTTCTCTCCAGCTTCAGCACCTCTCTGCTGGACAGCTCCCGGATCAATGTCCCAGCTCCAGCGCCGCTGGACAGCTCCAATCTCCATGCCTTCCTCATCCAGGGGCTTCATCCCAGGCATCCACCAAATTGCGCAAATTTGGAGACTCCACAATGTGTAAAATCTGCAGCCTTGATCGATTCAATGCTGGGAGATCCCCCCTATTCCCCTCCTAGAATCCCCCCTCACTCTACATTATACACATGCACCCCCTTCCTATGTAACACAAAATCAACAATAACATCATCATCATCATCATCATAGCAGAAGCAGCAGCATCAGCAGCGATATAGGATGAGGAATATGCAAACATAACATCATAGCAATTCATATCATCTAGATGTATCTATAGGTGTCTACAGCAAAGCATTGCCATGACTTACCGTGTCTGGGAATCCTGTGTATACAGAGAGAAAGAGACTGACAGTGAGACACAGAGAGAGAGAGAGAAAGAAAGAAGGAGGGAAAAAAAGAAGGAAAATCCGACAATTAATATCAAGGCTAAAAATAAACTAAAAGGTAAAATAAAGCAGCTCTGATGTCAGGGCTCTGCTGCCTGCGCTGCCTTTTTATACCAGTGAAACCCTCAGTCTATTTCTGGCGCACAATCAAAACCCTGATGCTATTTTTAGACTGTAAAAAAAAAAAAAAAAAAAAAAATTCCACTCACACACAAACACACTCACGTAGTCGGAGGCGCCCTCTCCCTCTCTGATGGATACATTGTTGCAATCTTAGATGAGGATTTAGCCCCATAGATCAGGCTCCTGCCTCTGCTGTCTCTATAGCCTCCTCCTGTTCTGCCTGTTGCAGGCAGCAGAAAAATTCTTGGGTGTTTTTTTTTGTTGTTGTTGTTATGGGGTTTTTTTTCCCCTATTTTTTTTTTTTTTTTTGGTGTAGAATTGTTTATTTACCGGTATGATTAACCCTTTCCCAGCAGGCAGGCTGTGCAGTGTCCTGAGATCCCCCCTCTCTGGCTCTCCCTTCTCTCTCTGCAATGTGATGATGTCTTCTCCCTCCCCAGTTTTTTTTTTTTTTTTTTTCTATTTGGAGCTGGGAGCTTCTATAAATGGATCCTGCTTTTCTGGTGGGTGAGTGCTGGTATTTTGGGAGGGATGTCCCAGTAATCCACTACACAAGGGATACAGGGTGTGATAGGAGAGGGTGGGGGGGATTAACCAGTGCACACTGCAGGCTGCTTGCATCCAACCTGCTTCCCCCTCTGGAAGCTGCGTCAGTTCCAAGTATTTACGTCACATTCAGAGTCCCCTCTTCAGAGGATCAGGCTGCCAGGGAGAAGAAGAAGAAGCTGAGCTCAAAATGGCTCTGCATAGGGACCCAGTGCTGGTGCAGGCACAGGCTGCTGCCTCTATAGGGTTGGGGGGGGGTGCTAGGACATGGGCATAAGGAGGATCTGCAATTCCTGAGCCCAGATCTGCGCCTCATCCATTAGATTTGTAACAAAAACAGCCTGGTCTCCCGGGGTGACGCAAATAACGGAGTCTATGGCGCTGCCTCCTGCGCCCACGCACCACACTCAGACTCCCACGCAATCTGCACAGCACAGATTCCCAGACTGTGAACATAGCATCTCCCTTCTTCTTCCCAAACACAAACAAACAGTCTCTGCTCCAAGATCAGGCATATGCACCGACTACACCAGAGGCAGGGGTGTGGGGGGCCCCCAAGCAGAGACAATGCAGGGCAGCACCCCATTACCTTAAAGGACCCCAGGAAAAAAAAGTGTAACAATGCAGTGAAGAGATTATTCTGGACTTCATGTGAATGAAGAATGTAACCCACCAGCGATATGGCTGATAGCAGGGAGCAATAGATTATTTGTATTATTTACGGTGGGGGGGAGGGGGGGCAAAATCTCATTAATGAGGGCATTGATCACAGGGGGCACCTGAGGTCAGACCCAACTAATCTTGACAATGATCATCAGGGGGTATCAAAGGTCAGACCCCAAATAATTAGTGAAAGGATTGTCAGGGGGCAAAAGAGGTCAGACCCCCAATTATGAGAACAATGATCATCAGGGGGTTCCAGGGATTGGACCCCCAATAATCAGGATTATGATCATCAGGGGGCACCAGAGGATGGAACCCCAAAAATCAGGGTAAGGATTGTCTGGGGGTCTGACCTCTCTTGCCCCCTATTATCAAGACTATGATCATCAGTGGGGAACCATAAGTCAGCACCCCAAAAATCAGGACAATGATCATCAGAGACACAAGAGGTGAGACCCCTACTAATCAGAACCATGATCATCAGGGGGCAGCATAGGTCCGGACCCCAATAATCAGAACCATGATCATCAGGGGGCAGCATAGGTCAGACCCTACCAATAACATACCAAATGATTGATCTCAGGACACTATGGTAGTAGATAAGACGTCAGTCAATCGACTCCAATTTATAATTCTGCAGTGTTGATACAGAGGATGACAGAGGACCCCGACCTTCCTAAAGTAGAGACATCAGACATGTATGTGCAGGACCTGGAGGAATCCATTCCCCTCATAACTATAAGTTCTTGCTTGACAGGTGCAACTACTGACAAAGTTTTCACAAATTTTTAGTTTGGAGTCACATATCCGCCTGCTGGGGACATGATGGCGGCCACCGGCTTGGAACATGGACATCTACAAGACGACACTGCAGCAATGGGGTATTTGGTATGTGGATAGTGAGGTGCTACTTCTTCTATATACAATCAATGACTTGTCAGAGCCCGATTCCTTTGGAGATGCCAAAATAGAGTGGACCGAGAAGACTGAAGGCAGAGGTCACAGTAATATCCTCTGTGTAATAGTGCAGGGTAACCCCATAGCCTAATGTATAGGAGGCAAAGGTCTATCTGCCACATACTAGGGGACCACAGCACATAACTGATGGCTACAGATGCTCCTGCACCTGTTATACAGATGTACACTGCACCTGTAGCTTTATATAATATTCTATGGTATGGGAGAGACACTATATTAGGGAGGTCTCCATACATGGACTATATGGAAATCACTATATGAAGGTCCAAGTAGAATCTAATACACCACTATATTACCATAACCATCCATCGTGATACTCTACAGTGTATCACATACAGGACTATATAGGAATATGAAAGTCAACACATACATTATAGGACACCAATGTAACCCCATAACTAAACGGTACTGGAATATGTAACTATATATATATATATATACTATTCTGCTACATCACTATGTAAGTGGTGAGAACTGGGCTGCATCATCATGATATGGTCATCACTATAACATAACGGCTAGCACTGGGCTATGTAGGACTGGGATACATTGCCATACACTGTCTGCTATGGCACTATATATATATATATATATATATCACTTGAGAATACAGTGTATAAGGTCCTGGCAAATAACTGGTGACTGCCCAGAACAGCAAAGAATGTGGGGGAAAATGTTACATTATTGCATAGGGGACAAAAATACCAGAATGTAAGTGACAAAAATATTGTAAGTCAAAGAATCCTAAATGTTCTAGTATTGTTGATCAAGAAATACATGAAGAAGAATATATCACACTACCAGCCAGAGTGACTCACATACACTTGATTTAAATGCAATACATTATCTGTCTCTTAATAGAAATTATTATACTCTAGAGATGAACTCTCTATTCTGCTGCAATGTATTGTCACTTATACTAGACAAATAGTGAGTGCAGCTCTGAAGTATAATACAGGATGTAACTCAGGATCAGTACAGGATAAGTAATGTCATGTATGTACACAGTGACTGCACCAGCAGCAGAATAGTGAGTGCAGCTCTGGGGTATAATACAGGATGTAACTCAGGATCAGTACAGGATAAGTAATGTCATGTATGTACACAGTGACTGCACCAGCAGCAGAATAGTGAGTGCAGCTCTGGGGTATAATACAGGATGTAACTCAGGATCAGTACAGGATAAGTAATGTCATGTATGTACAGTGACTGCACCAGCAGCAGAATAGTGAGTGCATCTCTGGTGTATAATACAGGATGTAACTCTGGATCAGTACAGGATAAGTAATGTCATGTATGTACACAGTGACTGCACCAGCAGCAGAATAGTGAGTGCAGCTCTGGGGTATAATACAGGATGTGACTCAGGATCAGTACAGGATAAGTAATGTCATGTATGTACACAGTGACTGCACCAGCAGCAGAATAGTGAGTGCAGCTCTGGGGTATAATACTGGATGTAACTCAGGATGAGTAATGTCATGTATGTACACAGTGACTGCACCAGCAGCAGAATAGTGAGTGCAGCTCTGGGGTATAATACAGGATGTAACTCAGGATCAGTACAGGATAAGTAATGTCATGTATGTGCACAGTGACTGCACCAGCAGCAGAATAGTGAGTATAGCTCTGGGGTATAATACAGGATGTAACTCAGGATCAGTACAGGATAAGTAATGTCATGTATGTACACAGTGACTGCACCAGCAGAATAGTGAGTGCAGCTCTTGAGTATGATACAGGATGTAACTCAGGATCAGTACAGGATAAGTAATGTCATGTATGTACACAGTGACTGCACCAGCAGCAGAATAGTGAGTGCAGCTCTGGGGTATAATACAGGATGTAACTCAGGATCAGTACAGGATAAGTAATGCCATGTATGTACACAGTGACTGCACCAGCAGCAGAATAGTGAGTGCACCTCTGGAGTATAATACAGGATGTAACTCAGGATCAGTACAGGATAAGTAATGTCATGTATGTACACAGTGACTGCACCAGCAGCAGAATAGTGAGTGCAGCTCTGGAGTATAATACCGGATGTAACTCAGGATCAGTACAGGATAAGTAATGTCATGTATGTACACAGTGACTGCACCAGCAGCAGAATAGTGAGTGCAGCTCTGGAGTATAATACAGGATGTAACTCAGGATCAGTACAGGATAAGTAATGTCATGTATGTACACAGTGACTGCACCAGCAGCAGAATAGTGAGTGCAGCTCTGCAGTATAATACAGGATGTAACTCAGGATCAGTACAGGATAAGTAATGTCATGTATGTACACAGTGACTGCACCAGCAGCAGAATAGTGAGTGCAGCTCTGGGGTATAATACAGGATGTAACTCAGGATCAGTACAGGATAAGTAATGTCATGTATGTACACAGTGACTGCACCAGCAGCAGAATAGTGAGTGCAGCTCTGGGGTATAATACAGGATGTAACTCAGGATCAGTACAGGATAAGTAATGTCATGTATGTACACAGTGACTGCACCAGCAGCAGAATAGTGAGTGCAGCTCTGGAGTATAATACAGGATGTAACTCAGGATCAGTACAGGATAAGTAATGTCATGTATGTACACAGTGACTGCACCAGCAGCAGAATAGTGAGTGCAGCTCTGAGTTATAATACGGGATGACATTATCCTACAGGACAATACAGGGGACCTATGCCAATATAATATATAGTACTCTGACTTTTATAACTTCCGGGTTTGGGTAAATTTCTGCATTTTCTTAACTTTTCGATTTGGGTCATTAAAGGAAAAAATTATTTTACTTAAAAATAAAATAAAAAATAAAGAAATGTATCAGGTCGTGTCGTTATATAACTGGACAATCTCCCACTTCCATCAGGAATATTTGCTGTTGTCCATCTCATGGTTCTGTCCATCCACCACCAGAACTCTTCTGCTTTGTTAATGGCGCCATCTACAGGCTCTAAACAGTACTGCACCCGGTAAATATCCAACCTCAGGGGACATCACACAGAATCCAACTTACCTGGAAGAAAGTCTCCAGAGACTAAACTAGAGACCAAAGGGAAGAGGAGAGAAGGCAGAACAGTGATTGACGGCTCTGTTTGCCAAGATGTTCTGCAGCAGCTGGGTAATCTCCACTTGCTATTGGCAGTTCTGGTCTGTATAGTGTCGGCAGTCCTCCTACCATAGAGAGCGACTATGGGGGGAAGTCACTCAGAACTCACAGCTGAGGGTTTGCTACATTTGTATCCAGTGTAGACTGTACCGGGTCCTGATACATTGTGACAAACTCCCTAGACTGAGAAGAGAATCGTGCACCTCCTGTGTTTACCTCACACGTGATTATTTCTACTGGATACAACTGTAACAACCCCTCAGCTGTGAGCAGGTCTGTACAACTTTTGATGGAAGAAAAATCTTTTCATTCACTAACTGCAAGAAGAGATCTTGAAAACTGTGAAACTCTCCACCACTTGGAAAGTTCCAGAACTCCCCATTAGACGTCTCATTAAACTTTATTTGTCTTCCCAATCTTTGCAAATCCCTGAGAAGCATCTGTGGCAGTAACTCTGCTTGCTGTCAACACCTGACACACTGTCATTTCTTTATATATCTTTATACTAGTCATAGCTTTTTCTTCCTGATACAAAGCTTCAAATCTCCTGCCCAGTTTAATAATGTTATTTTATCTGCATGTAGTCACCACAAGGGGGAGCTCATCTCATAGAGAGTCATTATTGAGCTCCCTCTAGTGGTGACAGCAGACATACAGAATACTACCATGTTCTTTGTTAATGCTGGGAGTTTGGTGCAGTGTTTCAGCAATACAGAATTTTGACCCCCTGTAAAGATATTTTATGGAATTATTCTATTCATTACATTGCGTAAAAAACGAAAATAAGCACTGATGATTTTCTTCATCCACCTTGATACGGACCAGAGCTTCTTTTTCATGGATACAAAGCTCCAAACCCTCTGTCCAGTGTAATATTATTATTTTGCTGCCTGTAGCCACCACTAGGGGGAGCTCATCTCATATAGAGTTCTTATTGAGCTCCCTCTAGTGGTGGCTGCAGACAGACATAATATTATAATTTATCTTTGTATCCATGCAGAGGGTTTGGAGCAATGTCTCAGAACAACAGACCCCTTACCCATATAATGATATAGTGTGGAAGTAATTGATTTTTATTACATTGTGTATGATGATAGGAGACCCCTAGATTATCACATGACACATTGTAACTCCTCCTACTGATAGTGGAGACCCCCAGATTATACTTTATTTAACCTACAGACCGGGGACTTGGATGACCCCAAAATGCGAGATGAAGAACTTATGTAACAAAGTATCAGTGCGGTTGTATCATATTCACATCTCAAAGACAATTGCTCAGAATACAATTCCCCACCATAAAAGTATTTCGTTACAGTGTGTTAGTTTACACAAACTCATTTAAGTCCCTAGGTCTTTAGACACAGATCCCACATCTATACTTGACAATGTGTTTCCAAATTAATGAAATGTTACTAATACATCAGTAATGACACCCACATTATTTATACACTCAGGGCCCCTTAGAGGGAACCCATCAGCAGGTGTAACCAGGAAGACTGTAGCCAGTGTTATATATTGTCCCTGGAGAGATGTGTAACTAGACCTTTGTGTATGTTAGTAGCAGCAGGACTGTAATACATGGATTTATATTCCAGTATTGTAGCTTCTCCAAGTGCACTGTGGGCGTGTCCTCACACTGCTGTGCTCTGTGCTCTCTGCAGCCAGTGTTAGATATTGGAGAGAAATGCAATCAGATCATTGGGGCACATTTACTTACCCGGTCCTGTCGTGATCCTGCGGCGCGTTGTCCGGCGAGGATTCGGGTCTTCTGGCGATTCACTAAGGTCGTGCGCCCGATATCCTGCAGGTGTCGCTGCTGTGCCGAGGTCCGCCGGAGTTCACCTTCTTCTTCCTGGTGCACGTAAGTGCGTGATCTTGCAACACAAAACGTTTTTTAAATTCCACTTTTTTTCCGAATCCATTGGGTTGTCCAACGGCCACGCCCCCTCATTTCTGTCATGTGAGAGCCGACGCGTCGAAATCCGATTGCGTGCGTCAAAATCCCGGCGGAATTCAACGCAAAACGGAAAAATTTGGGAAACCTGACGGAAATGCGGCTGCGGAGCCCTTAGTAAATGAGCCCGATTGTGTTTGTTGTTAGTAGAAGCAGGACTGTGATATACGGATTTATATTCTAGGATTGTAGCTTCTGTGTACTCACACTGCTGTGCTCTGAGCACTCTAATGCTCCATAGCTCCTTCACCCTGTTCTGATTGACTGCTGTAGCAGTCTTTTGCTTGAATACTGAGAGAAGAAGGAAGAAACTGTAAATTAGTTCAATTATTAGAAAGCACAGAGCACAGCAGTGTGAGGCCAGGTCTCTAGTGCATTTCAGGACACGACAATTCTGAAATATAAACCTATATTTCACTGTCCCGCTGCTAAAACAACATACAGAGAGATATGACTACACATCTCTCCAGGGACCATACATAACACTGGCTGCAGGGAGCACAGAGCACAGCAGTGTGAGGCCAGGTCTCTAGTGCATTTCAGGACACTACAATTTTGAAATATAAAGCTATATTTCAGTATCCCGCTGCTTAAACAACATACAGAGAGATATGATTACAGGGGACAATACCCAACACTGGCTGCAGGGAGCACAGAGCACAACAGTGTGAGGACACACCCCCAGTGCACTTGGAGATGATGCAATCCTGGAATATAAATCCATATATCACTGTCCTGCTGCTACTAACAAAAAACAAAGTGCAATGATTACACAGTCCTCCATGAACAATACCTAACACAGAGCACAGCAGTGTGAGGACACAACCCCAGTGTGCTTCGAGAAGCTGCAATCATGGTATGTGAATCCATATATCACAGTCCTGCTGCTACTAACAACATGCACAAAGGTCTGATTACACATGTCTCCAGGGACAATACATAGCACTGGCTGCAGTCTGTATGGTGACAGCTTCTGATATTCTCCTTTTAACCCCTTCAGCATTTTTAGGGTGAAAAAAATCTTGTATGCCTATAAGTCATGTCCAGCACTGCCCCCCTCCCCTGTAGCTGCACCCCCAGGCTCAGGAGTAACATATAGTTTTGCAGAAAGTGTCTGCATTGAGCCCTTGACGTCTTCTCCTCCTTATAAGGGGGGCACAGGCGCCATCTTGCGGCCACTTGCAGTAACTGCGGCTGACGAGGGAATTGCAGCCATTGCTGTCTGTGTCTGGCTCCGACCCCCTTAAAGAGAAAAGCTCCAGCACCTGTTGATGAATCCGCCTCCACTTACATGGGGCTTCCGAAAACTGAATCCAGACTCAGCATCCTCTAGAAGAGATGGGATTCAGGATGCAGCTTCTATCAGACATGGGGGTCCCCTGAAGCAAGGATCCCCCCTATAGAGCTGCAGCTGCTGGGGGTCACTTGTAGAGTCAGGACAATGAGGGGGCATCTGGGGTGATGGAGGTGGAGGGGCTGTAAGAAAAGTCATACAACAAAGACTGGCAGAGAGGGGGCACTGCCCGGCAATGCCAAGTGCTGCCCACTAGTGTGCAGGACAGGACCGCAGCCCAGAGCCCTGTTCAGACTGTGCTTACCTTGCTGCACTTTGTGCCAGCCCGTCCTTGTAGCCTCCGAGCCCTGAGAGTGGTGGCAGCAGCAGTAGTAGGGTGGGCTGCAGAGAGGGGCTTCAACACGGAGGAGGCGGAGAGAGGGGACATCTGTGCACAGGGAGGGAGAGATTGTACCGAACCTGCAGCTAACAAGAAGGAGGGTAAACACAGCACAAGAGGGGAGACACATGGGGAGAGTCAGCACAGCGCCCCCTAGGAGAGGATTATCAGATAGGAGCACCCAGCACCTTATATCACCCATAGAAATGGGAAGTGGGTGCAATACTGGAAGCAGAGACCCCTCCAGATATCTGTGATCTATTTACTGATTATCTATATTCTTCCATTATCCATCTCTGCTGGGAGTAGTAGTTCCAGAATAATCCCTGTATGTGAGACTTTGCACTATGGCACCCCCTGCCTAGGGGCAGATGTACTGCACCCAGCACCACTACATTTGATACTTTGAGAAGACCACCCGCATTGCATTAAAGGTGGTCTTCTCTTCTCCCAGGACAAAATCCTATGCAGAACTGTAAATAAGGTCTGGATAAAGGGGTCTTCTCATAGAAGTAAGGAGCGATTTCCCCTGCATGTCTCATTGGCTGTGTGTTGTCTCTTCTTGCAGGGTCTCTCTGCAATTGATACTAGTCTCTGTGCTATTACCCTGCACTGTGTAGTGGTCTCGGGCAGTCTCTTTCTGGCTGGGGCTGTCTCTTCTCCAGCAGTGTGCTATTACCCTGCATTGTGTAGCGGTCTCGGGCGGTCTCTTTCTGGCTGGGGCTGTCTCTTCTCCAGCAGTGTGCTATTACCCTGCATTGTGCAGCGGTCTCGGTCGGTCTCTTTCTGGCTGGGGCTGTCTCTTCTCCAGCAGTGTGCTATTACCCTGCATTGTGGAGCGGTCTCGGGCAGTCTCTTTCTGGCTGGGGCTGTCTCTTCTCCAGCAGTGTGCTATTACCCTGCATTGTGGAGCGGTCTCGGGCGGTCTCTTTCTGGCTGGGGCTGTCTCTTCTCCAGCAGTGTGCTATTACCCTGCATTGTGTAGCGGTCTCGGGCGGTCTCTTTCTGGCTGGGGCTGTCTCTTCTCCAGCAGTGTGCTATGACCCTGCATTGTGTAGCGGTCTCGGGCAGTCTCTTTCTGGCTGGGGCTGTCTCTTCTCCAGCAGTGTGCTATTACCCTGCATTGTGTAGCGGTCTCGGGCAGTCTCTTTCTGGCTGGGGCTGTCTCTTCTCCAGCAGTGTGCTATTACCCTGCATTGTGGAGCGGTCTCGGGCAGTCTCTTTCTGGCTGGGGCTGTCTCTTCTCCAGCAGTGTGCTATTACCCTGCATTGTGTAGCGGTCGCGGGCGGTCTCTTTCTGGCTGGGGCTGTCTCTTCTCCAGCAGTGTGCTATGACCCCGCATTGTGTAGCGGTCTCGGGCAGTCTCTTTCTGGCTGGGGCTGTCTCTTCTCCAGCAGTGTGCTATTACCCTGCATTGTGGAGCGGTCTTGGGCGGTCTCTTTCTGGCTGGGGCTGTCTCTTCTCCAGCAGCGTGCTATGACCCTGCATTGTGTAGCGGTCTCGGGCAGTCTCTTTCTGGCTGGGGCTGTCTCTGCTCCAGCAGCGTGCTATTACCCTGCACTGTGTAGCGGTCTCGGGCAGTCGCTTTCTGGCTGGGGCTGTCTCTTCTCCAGCAGTGTGCTATTACTCTGCATTGTGGAGCGGTCTCGGGCGGTCTCCTTCTGGCTGGGGCTGTCTCTTCTCCAGCAGTGTGCTATTACCCTGCATTGTGGAGCGGTCTCGGGCGGTCTCTTTCTGGCTGGGGCTGTCTCTTCTCCAGCAATGTGCTATTACCCTGCATTGTCAACGGTCTTGGGCAGTCTCTTTCTGGCTGGGGCTGTCTCTTCTCCAGCAGTGTGCTATTACCCTGCATTGTGTAGTGGTCTCGGGCAGTCTCTTTCTGGCTGGGGCTGTCTCTTCTCCAGCAGTGTGCCATTACCCTGCACTGTGTAGCGGTCTCGGGCGGTCTCTTTCTGGCTGGGGCTGTCTCTTCTCCAGCAGTGTGCTATTACCCTGCATTGTGTAGCGGTCTCGGGCGGTCTCTTTCTGGCTGGGGCTGTCTCTTCTCCAGCAGTGTGCTGTTACCCTGCATTGTGTAGCGGTCCCGGGCGGTCTCTTTCTGGCTGGGGCTGTCTCTTCTCCAGCAGTGTGCTATTACCCTGCATTGTGTAGCGGTCTCGGGCGGTCTCTTTCTGGCTGGGGTTGTCTCTTCTCCAGCAGTGTGCTATTACCCTGCATTGTGGAGCGGTCTCGGGCAGTCTCTTTCTGGCTGGGGCTGTCTCTTCTCCAGCAGTGTGCTATTACCCTGCATTGTGGAGCGGTCTCGGGCGGTCTCTTTCTGGCTGGGGCTGTCTCTTCTCCAGCAGTGTGCTATGGCCCTGCATTGTGTAGCGGTCTCGGGCAGTCTCTTTCTGGCTGGGGCTGTCTCTTCTCCAGCAGTGTGCTATTACCCTGCATTGTGGAGCGGTCTCGGGCAGTCTCTTTCTGGCTGGGGCTGTCTCTTCTCCAGCAGTGTGCTATTACCCTGCATTGTGGAGCGGTCTCGGGCGGTCTCTTTCTGGCTGGGGCTGTCTCTTCTCCAGCAGTGTGCTATTACCCTGCATTGTGTAGCGGTCTCGGGCGGTCTCTTTCTGGCTGGGGCTGTCTCTTCTCCAGCAGTGTGCTATTACCCTGCATTGTGGAGCGGTCTCGGGCGGTCTCTTTCTGGCTGGGGCTGTCTCTTCTCCAGCAGTGTGCTATTACCCTGCATTGTGGAGCGGTCTCGGGCAGTCTCTTTCTGGCTGGGGCTGTCTCTTCTCCAGCAGTGTGCTATTACCCTGCATTGTGTAGCGGTCTCGGGCAGTCTCTTTCTGGCTAGGGCTGTCTCTTCTCCAGCAGTGTGCTATTACCCTGCATTGTGTAGCGGTCTCGGGCAGTCTCTTTCTGGCTGGGGCTGTCTCTTCTCCAGCAGTGTGCTATTACCCTGCATTGTGCAGCGGTCTCGGGTGGTCTCTTTCTGGCTGGGGCTGTCTCTTCTCCAGCAGTGTGCTATGACCCTGCATTGTGTAGCGGTCTCGGGCGGTCTCTTTCTGGCTGGGGCTGTCTCTTCTCCAGCAGTGTGCTGTTACCCTGCATTTTGCAGCGGTCTCGGGCGGTCTCTTTCTGGCTGGGGCTGTCTCTTCTCCAGCAGTGTGCTATTACCCTGCATTGTGTAGCGGTCTCGGGCGGTCTCTTTCTGGCTGGGGCTGTCTCTTCTCCAGCAGTGTGCTATTACCCTGCATTGTGTAGCGGTCTCGGGCGGTCTCTTTCTGGCTGGGGCTGTCTCTTCTCCAGCAGTGTGCTATTACCCTGCATTGTGGAGCGGTCTCGGGCGGTCTCTTTCTGGCTGGGGCTGTCTCTTCTCCAGCAGTGTGCTATTACCCTGCATTGTGCAGCAGTCTCGGGCAGTCTCTTTCTGGCTGGGGCTGTCTCTTCTCCAGCAGTGTGCTATTACCCTGCATTGTGTAGCGGTCTCGGGCAGTCTCTTTCTGGCTGGGGCTGTCTCTTCTCCAGCAGTGTGCTATTACCCTGCATTGTGGAGCGGTCTCGGGCGGTCTCTTTCTGGCTGGGGCTGTCTCTTCTCCAGCAGAGTGCTATTACCCTGCATTGTGGAGCGGTCTCGGGCGGTCTCTTTCTGGCTGGGGCTGTCTCTTCTCCAGCAGTGTGCTATTACCCTGCATTGTGGAGCGGTCTCGGGCGGTCTCTTTCTGGCTGGGGCTGTCTCTTCTCCAGCAGTGTGCTATTACCCTGCATTGTGGAGCGGTCTTGGGCGGTCTCTTTCTGGCTGGGGCTGTCTCTTCTCCAGCAGCGTGCTATGACCCTGCATTGTGTAGCGGTCTCGGGCAGTCTCTTTCTGGCTGGGGCTGTCTCTTCTCCAGCAGCGTGCTATTACCCTGCATTGTGTAGCGGTCTCGGGCAGTCTCTTTCTGGCTGGGGCTGTCTCTTCTCCAGCAGTGTGCTATTACCCTGCATTGTGGAGCGGTCTCGGGCGGTCTCTTTCTGGCTGGGGCTGTCTCTTCTCCAGCAGTGTGCTATTACCCTGCATTGTGGAGCGGTCTCGGGCGGTCTCTTTCTGGCTGGGGCTGTCTCTTCTCCAGCAGTGTGCTATTACCCTGCATTGTGTAGCGGTCTCGGGCGGTCTCTTTCTGGCTGGGGCTGTCTCTTCTCCAGCAGTGTGCTATTACCCTGCATTGTGGAGCGGTCTCGGGCGGTCTCTTTCTGGCTGGGGCTGTCTCTTCTCCAGCAGTGTGCTATTACCCTGCATTGTGGAGCGGTCTCGGGCAGTCTCTTTCTGGCTGGGGCTGTCTCTTCTCCAGCAGTGTGCTATTACCCTGCATTGTGTAGCGGTCTCGGGCAGTCTCTTTCTGGCTAGGGCTGTCTCTTCTCCAGCAGTGTGCTATTACCCTGCATTGTGTAGCGGTCTCGGGCAGTCTCTTTCTGGCTGGGGCTGTCTCTTCTCCAGCAGTGTGCTATTACCCTGCATTGTGCAGCGGTCTCGGGTGGTCTCTTTCTGGCTGGGGCTGTCTCTTCTCCAGCAGTGTGCTATGACCCTGCATTGTGTAGCGGTCTCGGGCGGTCTCTTTCTGGCTGGGGCTGTCTCTTCTCCAGCAGTGTGCTGTTACCCTGCATTTTGCAGCGGTCTCGGGCGGTCTCTTTCTGGCTGGGGCTGTCTCTTCTCCAGCAGTGTGCTATTACCCTGCATTGTGTAGCGGTCTCGGGCGGTCTCTTTCTGGCTGGGGCTGTCTCTTCTCCAGCAGTGTGCTATTACCCTGCATTGTGTAGCGGTCTCGGGCGGTCTCTTTCTGGCTGGGGCTGTCTCTTCTCCAGCAGTGTGCTATTACCCTGCATTGTGGAGCGGTCTCGGGCGGTCTCTTTCTGGCTGGGGCTGTCTCTTCTCCAGCAGTGTGCTATTACCCTGCATTGTGCAGCAGTCTCGGGCAGTCTCTTTCTGGCTGGGGCTGTCTCTTCTCCAGCAGTGTGCTATTACCCTGCATTGTGTAGCGGTCTCGGGCAGTCTCTTTCTGGCTGGGGCTGTCTCTTCTCCAGCAGTGTGCTATTACCCTGCATTGTGGAGCGGTCTCGGGCGGTCTCTTTCTGGCTGGGGCTGTCTCTTCTCCAGCAGAGTGCTATTACCCTGCATTGTGGAGCGGTCTCGGGCGGTCTCTTTCTGGCTGGGGCTGTCTCTTCTCCAGCAGTGTGCTATTACCCTGCATTGTGGAGCGGTCTCGGGCGGTCTCTTTCTGGCTGGGGCTGTCTCTTCTCCAGCAGTGTGCTATTACCCTGCATTGTGGAGCGGTCTTGGGCGGTCTCTTTCTGGCTGGGGCTGTCTCTTCTCCAGCAGCGTGCTATGACCCTGCATTGTGGAGCGGTCTCGGGCAGTCTCTTTCTGGCTGGGGCTGTCTCTTCTCCAGCAGCGTGCTATTACCCTGCACTGTGTAGCGGTCTCGGGCAGTCGCTTTCTGGCTGGGGCTGTCTCTTCTCCAGCAGTGTGCTATTACTCTGCATTGTGGAGCGGTCTCGGGCGGTCTCCTTCTGGCTGGGGCTGTCTCTTCTCCAGCAGTGTGCTATTACCCTGCATTGTGGAGCGGTCTCGGGCGGTCTCTTTCTGGCTGGGGCTGTCTCTTCTCCAGCAATGTGCTATTACCCTGCATTGTTAACGGTCTCGGGCAGTCTCTTTCTGGCTGGGGCTGTCTCTTCTCCAGCAGTGTGCTATTACTCTGCATTGTGGAGCGGTCTCGGGCGGTCTCCTTCTGGCTGGGGCTGTCTCTTCTCCAGCAGTGTGCTATTACCCTGCATTGTGTAGCGGTCTCGGGCAGTCTCTTTCTGGCTGGGGCTGTCTCTTCTCCAGCAGTGTGCTATTACCCTGCATTGTGGAGCGGTCTCGGGCGGTCTCTTTCTGGCTGGGGCTGTCTCTTCTCCAGCAGTGTGCTATTACCCTGCATTGTGGAGCGGTCTCGGGCGGTCTCTTTCTGGCTGGGGCTGTCTCTTCTCCAGCAATGTGCTATTACCCTGCATTGTTAACGGTCTCGGGCAGTCTCTTTCTGGCTGGGGCTGTCTCTTCTCCAGAAGTGTGCCGTTACCCTGCATTGTGTAGCGGTCCCGGGCGGTCTCTTTCTGGCTGGGGCTGTCTCTTCTCCAGCAGTGTGCTATTACCCTGCATTGTGCAGCGGTCTCGGGCAGTCTCTTTCTGGCTGGGGGTGTCTCTTCTCCAGCAGTGTGCTATTACCCTGCATTGTGTAGCGGTCTCGGGCAGTCTCTTTCTGGCTGGGGCTGTCTCTTCTCCAGCAGTGTGCTATTACCCTGCATTGTGTAGCGGTCTCGGGCGGTCTCTTTCTGGCTGGGGCTGTCTCTTCTCCAGCAGTGTGCTATTACCCTGCATTGTGTAGCAGTCTCGGGCGGTCTCTTTCTGGCTGGGGTTGTCTCTTCTCCAGCAGTGTGCTATTACCCTGCATTGTGGAGCGGTCTCGGGCAGTCTCTTTCTGGCTGGGGCTGTCTCTTCTCCAGCAGTGTGCTATTGACCTGCATTGTGTAGCGGTCTCAGGCAGTCTCTTTCTGGCTGGGGCTGTCTCTTCTCCAGCAGTGTGCTATGACCCTGCATTGTGTAGCGGTCTCGGGCGGTCTCTTTCTGGCTGGGGCTGTCTCTTCTCCAGCACTGTGCTGTTACCCTGCATTTTGCAGCGGTCTCGGGCGGTCTCTTTCTGGCTGGGGCTGTCTCTTCTCCAGCAGTGTGCTATTATTCTGCATTGTGTAGCGGTCTCGGGCAGTCTCTTTCTGGCTGGGGCTGTCTCTTCTCCAGCAGCGTGCTATTACCCTGCACTGTGTAGCGGTCTCGGGCAGTCGCTTTCTGGCTGGGGCTGTCTCTTCTCCAGCAGTGTGCTATTACTCTGCATTGTGGAGCGGTCTCGGGCGGTCTCCTTCTGGCTGGGGCTGTCTCTTCTCCAGCAGTGTGCTATTACCCTGCATTGTGGAGCGGTCTAGGGCGGTCTCTTTCTGGCTCGGGCTGTCTCTTCTCCAGCAATGTGCTATTACCCTGCATTGTTAACGGTCTCGGACAGTCTCTTTCTGGCTGGGGCTGTCTCTTCTCCAGCAGTGTGCTATTACCCTGCATTGTGGAGCGGTCTCGGGCGGTCTCTTTCTGGCTGGGGCTGTCTCTTCTCCAGCAGTGTGCCATTACCCTGCACTGTGTAGCGGTCTTGGGCAGTCTCTTTCTTGCTGGGGCTGTCTCTTCTCCAGAAGTGTGCCGTTACCCTGCATTGTGTAGCGGTCCCGGGCGGTCTCTTTCTGGCTGGGGCTGTCTCTTCTCCAGCAGTGTGCTATTACCCTGCATTGTGCAGCGGTCTCGGGCAGTCTCTTTCTGGCTGGGGGTGTCTCTTCTCCAGCAGTGTGCTATTACCCTGCATTGTGTAGCGGTCTCGGGCGGTCTCTTTCTGGCTGGGGCTGTCTCTTCTCCAGCAGTGTGCTATTACCCTGCATTGTGTAGCAGTCTCGGGCGGTCTCTTTCTGGCTGGGGTTGTCTCTTCTCCAGCAGTGTGCTATTACCCTGCATTGTGGAGCGGTCTCGGGCAGTCTCTTTCTGGCTGGGGCTGTCTCTTCTCCAGCAGTGTGCTATTGACCTGCATTGTGTAGCGGTCTCAGGCAGTCTCTTTCTGGCTGGGGCTGTCTCTTCTCCAGCAGTGTGCTATGACCCTGCATTGTGTAGCGGTCTCGGGCGGTCTCTTTCTGGCTGGGGCTGTCTCTTCTCCAGCAGTGTGCTGTTACCCTGCATTTTGCAGCGGTCTCGGGCGGTCTCTTTCTGGCTGGGGCTGTCTCTTCTCCAGCAGTGTGCTATTACCCTGCATTGTGTAGCGGTCTCGGGCGGTCTCTTTCTGGCTGGGGCTGTCTCTTCTCCAGCAGTGTGCTATTACCCTGCATTGTGTAGCGGTCTCGGGCGGTCTCTTTCTGGCTGGGGCTGTCTCTTCTCCAGCAGTGTGCTATTACCCTGCATTGTGCAGCAGTCTCGGGCAGTCTCTTTCTGGCTGGGGCTGTCTCTTCTCCAGCAGTGTGCTATTACCCTGCATTGTGTAGCGGTCTCGGGCAGTCTCTTTCTGGCTGGGGCTGTCTCTTCTCCAGCAGTGTGCTATTACCCTGCATTGTGTAGCGGTCTCGGGCGGTCTCTTTCTGGCTGGGGCTGTCTCTTCTCCAGCAGTGTGCTATTACCCTGCATTGTGCAGCAGTCTCGGGCAGTCTCTTTCTGGCTGGGGCTGTCTCTTCTCCAGCAGTGTGCTATTACCCTGCATTGTGTAGCGGTCTCGGGCAGTCTCTTTCTGGCTGGGGCTGTCTCTTCTCCAGCAGTGTGCTATTACCCTGCATTGTGGAGCGGTCTCGGGCGGTCTCTTTCTGGCTGGGGCTGTCTCTTCTCCAGCAGAGTGCTATTACCCTGCATTGTGGAGCGGTCTCGGGCGGTCTCTTTCTGGCTGGGGCTGTCTCTTCTCCAGCAGTGTGCTATTACCCTGCATTGTGGAGCGGTCTCGGGCGGTCTCTTTCTGGCTGGGGCTGTCTCTTCTCCAGCAGTGTGCTATTACCCTGCATTGTGGAGCGGTCTCGGGCGGTCTCTTTCTGGCTGGGGCTGTCTCTTCTCCAGCAGTGTGCTATTACCCTGCATTGTGGAGCGGTCTCGGGCGGTCTCTTTCTGGCTGGGGCTGTCTCTTCTCCAGCAGTGTGCTATTACCCTGCATTGTGGAGCGGTCTCGGGCGGTCTCTTTCTGGCTGGGGCTGTTTCTTCTCCAGCAGTGTGCTATTACCCTGCATTGTGGAGCGGTCTCGGGCGGTCTCTTTCTGGCTGGGGCTGTCTCTTCTCCAGCAGTGTGCTATTACCCTGCATTGTGGAGCGGTCTCGGGCGGTCTCTTTCTGGCTGGGGCTGTCTCTTCTCCAGCAGTGTGCTATTACCCTGCATTGTGGAGCGGTCTCGGGCGGTCTCTTTGTAGCTGGGGCTGTCTCTTCTCCAGCAGTGTGCTATTACCCTGCATTGTGTAGCGGTCTCAGGCGGTCTCTTTCTGGCTGGGGCTGTCTCTTCTCCAGCAGTGTGCTATTACCCTGCATTGTGCAGCGGTCTCGGGCGGTCTCTTTCTGGCTTGGGCTGTCTCTTCTCCAGCAGTGTGCTATTACCCTGCATTGTGTAGCGGTCTCGGGCGGTCTCTTTCTGGCTGGGGCTGTCTCTTCTCCAGCAGTGTGCTATTACCCTGCATTGTGGAGCGGTCTCGGGCGGTCTCTTTCTGGCTGGGGCTGTCTCTTCTCCAGCAGTGTGCTATTACCCTGCATTGTGCAGCGGTCTCGGGCAGTCTCTTTGTAGCTCGGGCTGTCTCTTCTCCAGCAGTGTGCTATTATCCTGCATTGTATAGCGGTCTCGGGCGGTCTCTTTCTGGCTGGGGCTGTCTCTTCTCCAGCAGTGTGCTATTACCCTGCATTGTGGAGCGGTCTCGGTCAGTCTCTTTCTGGCTGGGGCTGTCTCTTCTCCAGCAGTGTGCTATTACCCTGTATTGTGTAGTGGTCTCGGGCAGTCTCTTTCTGGCTGGAGCTGTCTCTTCTCCAGCAGTGTGCTATTACCCTGCATTGTGCAGTGGTCTCGGGTGGTCTCTTTCTGGCTGGGGCTGTCTCTTCTCCAGCAGTGTGCTATTACCCTGCATTGTGCAGTGGTCTCGGGCGGTCTCTTTCTGGCTGGGGCTGTCTCTTCTCCAGCAGTGTGCTATTACCCTGCATTGTGTAGCGGTCTCGGGCGGTCTCTTTCTGGCTGGGGCTGTCTCTTCTCCAGCAGTGTGCTATTACCCTGCATTGTGCAGCGGTCTCGGTCGGTCTCTTTCTGGCTGGGGCTGTCTCTTCTCCAGCAGTGTGCTATTACCCTGCATTGTGGAGCGGTCTCGGGCGGTCTCTTTCTGGCTGGGGCTGTCTCTTCTCCAGCAGTGTGCTATTACCCTGCATTGTGCAGCGGTCTCGGGCAGTCTCTTTCTGGCTGGGGCTGTCTCTTCTCCAGCAGTGTGCTATTACCCTGCATTGTGGAGCGGTCTCGGGCGGTCTCTTTCTGGCTGGGGCTGTCTCTTCTCCAGCAGTGTGCTATTACCCTGCATTGTGGAGCGGTCTCGGGCAGTCTCTTTCTGGCTGGGGCTGTCTCTTCTCCAGCAGTGTGCTATTACCCTGCATTGTGCAGCGGTCTCGGGCGGTCTCTTTCTGGCTGGGGCTGTCTCTTCTCCAGCAGTGTGCTATTACCCTGCATTGTGGAGCGGTCTCGGGCGGTCTCTTTCTGGCTTGCGCTGTCTCTTCTCCAGCAGTGTGCTATTACCCTGCATTGTGGAGCGGTCTCGGGCGGTCTCTTTCTGGCTGGGGCTGTCTCTTCTCCAGCAGTGTGCTATTACCCTGCATTGTGCAGCGGTCTCGGGCAGTCTTTCTGGCTGGGGCTGTCTCTTCTCCAGCAGTGTGCTATTACCCTGCATTGTGCAGCGGTCTCGGGCAGTCTCTTTCTGGCTGGGGCTGTCTCTTCTCCAGCAGTGTGCTATTACCCTGCATTGTGCAGCGGTCTCGGGCAGTCTCTTTCTGGCTGGGGCTGTCTCTTCTCCAGCAGTGTGCTATTACCCTGCATTGTGCAGCGGTCTCGGGCAGTCTCTTTCTGGCTGGGGCTGTCTCTTCTCCAGCAGTGTGCTATTACCCTGCATTGTGGAGCGGTCTTGGGCGGTCTCTTTCTGGCTGGGGCTGTCTCTTCTCCAGCAGTGTGCTATTAACCTGCATTGTGTAGCGGTCTCGGGCGGTCTCTTTCTGGCTGGGGCTGTCTCTTCTCCAGCAGTGTGCTATTACCCTGCATTGTGCAGCGGTCTCGGGCGGTCTCTTTCTGGCTGGGGCTGTCTCTTCTCCAGCAGTGTGCTATTACCCTGCATTGTGTAGCGGTCTCGGGCAGTCTCTTTCTGGCTGGGGCTGTCTCTTCTCCAGCAGCGTGCTATTACCCTGCACTGTGTAGCGGTCTCGGGCGGTCTCTTTCTGGCTGGGGCTGTCTCTTCTCCAGCAGTGTGCTATTACCCTGCATTGTGGAGCGGTCTCGGGCGGTCTCTTTCTGGCTGGGGCTGTCTCTTCTCCAGCAGTGTGCTATTACCCTGCATTGTGGAGCGGTCTCGGGCGGTCTCTTTCTGGCTGGGGCTGTCTCTTCTCCAGCAGTGTGCTATTACCCTGCATTGTGCAGCGGTCTCGGGCGGTCTCTTTCTGGCTTGGGCTGTCTCTTCTCCAGCAGTGTGCTATTACCCTGCATTGTGCAGCGGTCTCGGGCGGTCTCTTTCTGGCTGGGGCTGTCTCTTCTCCAGCAGTGTGCTATTGACCTGCATTGTGTAGCGGTCTCGGGCGGTCTCTTTCTGGCTGGGGCTGTCTCTTCTCCAGCAGTGTGCTATTACCCTGCATTGTGTAGCGGTCTCGGGCGGTCTCTTTCTGGCTGGGGCTGTCTCTTCTCCAGCAGTGTGCTATTACCCTGCATTGTGGAGCGGTCTCGGGCGGTCTCTTTCTGGCTGGGGCTGTCTCTTCTCCAGCAGTGTGCTATTACCCTGCATTGTGTAGCGGTCTCGGGCGGTCTCTTTCTGGCTGGGGCTGTCTCTTCTCCAGCAGTGTGCTATTACCCTGCATTGTGCAGCGGTCTCGGGCGGTCTCTTTCTGGCTGGGGCTGTCTCTTCTCCAGCAGTGTGCTATTACCCTGCATTGTGCAGCGGTCTCGGGCGGTCTCTTTCTGGCTGGGGCTGTCTCTTCTCCAGCAGTGTGCTATTACCCTGCATTGTGGAGCGGTCTCGGGCAGTCTCTTTCTGGCTGGGGCTGTCTCTTCTCCAGCAGTGTGCTATTACCCTGCATTGTGTAGCGGTCTCGGGCGGTCTCTTTCTGGCTGGGGCTGTCTCTTCTCCAGCAGTGTGCTATTACCCTGCATTGTGGAGCGGTCTCGGGCAGTCTCTTTGTAGCTGGGGCTGTCTCTTCTCCAGCAGTGTGCTATTACCCTGCATTGTGCAGCGGTCTCGGGCGGTCTCTTTCTGGCTGGGGCTGTCTCTTCTCCAGCAGTGTGCTATTACCCTGCATTGTGCAGCGGTCTCGGGCGGTCTCTTTCTGGCTGGGGCTGTCTCTTCTCCAGCAGTGTGCTATTACCCTGCATTGTGCAGCGGTCTCGGGCGGTCTCTTTCTGGCTGGGGCTGTCTCTTCTCCAGCAGTGTGCTATTACCCTGCATTGTGGAGCGGTCTCGGGCAGTCTCTTTCTGGCTGGGGCTGTCTCTTCTCCAGCAGTGTGCTATTACCCTGCATTGTGGAGCGGTCTCGGGCAGTCTCTTTGTAGCTGGGGCTGTCTCTTCTCCAGCAGTGTGCTATTACCCTGCATTGTGCAGCGGTCTCGGGCGGTCTCTTTCTGGCTGGGGCTGTCTCTTCTCCAGCAGTGTGCTATTACCCTGCATTGTGCAGCGGTCTCGGGCGGTCTCTTTCTGGCTGGGGCTGTCTCTTCTCCAGCAGTGTGCTATTACCCTGCATTGTGCAGCGGTCTCGGGCGGTCTCTTTCTGGCTGGGGCTGTCTCTTCTCCAGCAGTGTGCTATTACCCTGCATTGTGGAGCGGTCTCGGGCAGTCTCTTTCTGGCTGGGGCTGTCTCTTCTCCAGCAGTGTGCTATTACCCTGCATTGTGTAGCGGTCTCGGGCGGTCTCTTTCTGGCTGGGGCTGTCTCTTCTCCAGCAGTGTGCTATTACCCTGCATTGTGGAGCGGTCTCGGGCAGTCTCTTTGTAGCTGGGGCTGTCTCTTCTCCAGCAGTGTGCTATTACCCTGCATTGTGGAGCGGTCTCGGGCGGTCTCTTTCTGGCTGGGGCTGTCTCTTCTCCAGCAGTGTGCTATTACCCTGCATTGTGCAGTGGTCTCGGGCGGTCTCTTTCTGGCTGGGGCTGTCTCTTCTCCAGCAGTGTGCTATTACCCTGCATTGTGGAGCGGTCTCGGGCGGTCTCTTTCTGGCTGGGGCTGTCTCTTCTCCAGCAGTGTGCTATTACCCTGCATTGTGGAGCGGTCTCGGGCAGTCTCTTTGTAGCTGGGGCTGTCTCTTCTCCAGCAGTGTGCTATTACCCTGCATTGTGGAGCGGTCTCGGGCGGTCTCTTTCTGGCTGGGGCTGTCTCTTCTCCAGCAGTGTGCTATTACCCTGCATTGTGCAGTGGTCTCGGGCGGTCTCTTTCTGGCTGGGGCTGTCTCTTCTCCAGCAGTGTGCTATTACCCTGCATTGTGGAGCGGTCTCGGGCGGTCTCTTTCTGGCTGGGGCTGTCTCTTCTCCAGCAGTGTGCTATTACCCTGCATTGTGGAGCGGTCTCGGGCGGTCTCTTTCTGGCTTGGGCTGTCTCTTCTCCAGCAGTGTGCTATTACCCTGCATTGTGTAGCGGTCTCGGGCGGTCTCTTTCTGGCTGGGGCTGTCTCTTTTCCAGCAGTGTGCTATTACCCTGCATTGTGTAGCGGTCTCGGGCGGTCTCTTTCTGGCTGGGGCTGTCTCTTCTCCAGCAGTGTGCTATTACCCTGCATTGTGGAGCGGTCTCGGGCGGTCTCTTTCTGGCTGGGGCTGTCTCTTCTCCAGCAGTGTGCTATTACCCTGCATTGTGTAGCGGTCTCGGGCGGTCTCTTTCTGGCTGGGGCTGTCTCTTCTCCAGCAGTGTGCTATTACCCTGCACTGTGTAGTGGTCTCGGGCGGTCTCTTTCTGGCTGGGGCTGTCTCTTCTCCAGCAGTGTGCTATTACCCTGCATTGTGTAGCGGTCTCGGGCGGTCTCTTTCTGGCTGGGGCTGTCTCTTCTCCAGCAGTATGCTATTACCCTGCATTGTGTAGCGGTCTCGGGCGGTCTCTTTCTGGCTGGGGCTGTCTCTTCTCCAGCAGTGTGCTATTACCCTGCATTGTGCAGCGGTCTCGGGCGGTCTCTTTCTGGCTGGGGCTGTCTCTTCTCCAGCAGTGTGCTATTACCCTGCATTGTGCAGCGGTCTCGGGCGGTCTCTTTGTAGCTGGGGCTGTCTCTTCTCCAGCAGTGTGCTATTACCCTGCATTGTGCAGCGGTCTCGGGCGGTCTCTTTCTGGCTGGGGCTGTCTCTTCTCCAGCAGTGTGCTATTACCCTGCATTGTGGAGCGGTCTCGGGCAGTCTCTTTCTGGCTGGGGCTGTCTCTTCTCCAGCAGTGTGCTATTACCCTGCATTGTGTAGCGGTCTCGGGCGGTCTCTTTCTGGCTGGGGCTGTCTCTTCTCCAGCAGTGTGCTATTACCCTGCATTGTGGAGCGGTCTCGGGCAGTCTCTTTGTAGCTGGGGCTGTCTCTTCTCCAGCAGTGTGCTATTACCCTGCATTGTGCAGCGGTCTCGGGCGGTCTCTTTCTGGCTGGGGCTGTCTCTTCTCCAGCAGTGTGCTATTACCCTGCATTGTGCAGCGGTCTCGGGCGGTCTCTTTCTGGCTGGGGCTGTCTCTTCTCCAGCAGTGTGCTATTACCCTGCATTGTGCAGCGGTCTCGGGCGGTCTCTTTCTTGCTGGGGCTGTCTCTTCTCCAGCAGTGTGCTGTTACCCTGCATTGTGCAGCGGTCTCGGGCGGTCTCTTTCTGGCTGGGGCTGTCTCTTCTCCAGCAGTGTGCTATTACCCTGCATTGTGGAGCGGTCTCGGGCAGTCTCTTTCTGGCTGGGGCTGTCTCTTCTCCAGCAGTGTGCTATTACCCTGCATTGTGGAGCGGTCTCGGGCAGTCTCTTTGTAGCTGGGGCTGTCTCTTCTCCAGCAGTGTGCTATTACCCTGCATTGTGCAGCGGTCTCGGGCGGTCTCTTTCTGGCTGGGGCTGTCTCTTCTCCAGCAGTGTGCTATTACCCTGCATTGTGCAGCGGTCTCGGGCGGTCTCTTTCTGGCTGGGGCTGTCTCTTCTCCAGCAGTGTGCTATTACCCTGCATTGTGCAGCGGTCTCGGGCGGTCTCTTTCTGGCTGGGGCTGTCTCTTCTCCAGCAGTGTGCTATTACCCTGCATTGTGGAGCGGTCTCGGGCAGTCTCTTTCTGGCTGGGGCTGTCTCTTCTCCAGCAGTGTGCTATTACCCTGCATTGTGTAGCGGTCTCGGGCGGTCTCTTTCTGGCTGGGGCTGTCTCTTCTCCAGCAGTGTGCTATTACCCTGCATTGTGGAGCGGTCTCGGGCAGTCTCTTTGTAGCTGGGGCTGTCTCTTCTCCAGCAGTGTGCTATTACCCTGCATTGTGTAGCGGTCTCGGGCGGTCTCTTTCTGGCTGGGGCTGTCTCTTCTCCAGCAGTGTGCTATTACCCTGCATTGTGTAGCGGTCTCGGGCGGTCTCTTTCTGGCTGGGGCTGTCTCTTCTCCAGCAGTGTGCTATTACCCTGCATTGTGTAGCGGTCTCGGGCGGTCTCTTTCTGGCTGGGGCTGTCTCTTCTCCAGCAGTGTGCTATTACCCTGCATTGTGTAGCGGTCTCGGGCGGTCTCTTTCTGGCTGGGGCTGTCTCTTCTCCAGCAGTGTGCTATTACCCTGCATTGTGTAGCGGTCTCGGGCGGTCTCTTTCTGGCTGGGGCTGTCTCTTCTCCAGCAGTGTGCTATTACCCTGCATTGTGTAGCGGTCTCGGGCAGTCTCTTTCTGGCTGGGGCTGTCTCTTCTCCAGCAGTGTGCTATTGACCTGCATTGACGTCATTGCGTCATTAGGTCTCCCTTAGAAACACTGACTTTCAAAAATAGTATCAAATTAATTCAGCGGAGACACGGAATCTGCGGCCCGGATTCTGCTCAGGACTGGACCGTGTTGTGCTGCTGCAGCCGCTGCGCTGAGGTTCCCCTGCAGACTATCCCTCCAGTAGGGGGCAGGCTCCCCCCCTGTAGCAGGCTGCCCCCATCACCCCCTGCACCCTGCACCCCTGCCCCGCGCTCACCCCCCCCCCCCCCCCCTCTCCGGTTCTATAAATAACCTCTCGTCTTGGGAGGTGCCGGAGCTTTTGTGTTGCAGTTTTTGGGTTGGATGATACATTGGAGCTCGGGAGATATCGATCAATCGATGGCCGGGGGGGGCAGCGCGCGCTCCATGCAGTGTATTGCACCAGACTAAGTGGGTTCATCTAAGGTAAAGCAGCCTGTGCATTGCCCACTGCTCCCTCCAGCGCCTGCAGACTATCGCACCACCATCCCAAACCCCAAGGAAGAAGTCCCCACAAATCGCCCCATATTGTTCCTTCCTCCTCCCCCCCAGAAACACAAAGACCAAGTCATTAATACTTTGTACATTGATAAGGAGGGGGGGGGGGTGCGATGATCTGCGCCCCATCTCCAGGTCCCCGGCTCTTGTACATTCTGTGTATTATTTCTGGGAGATCTATATATAGCAGGCAGGGCGGACCCCCAGCTTTCTTCTAAATGAATCCTGGTGGGGAGGGGGGTCTGGGGGGGGATGAGATAAGATCGTGATATGCGCCAAAACACCGAGACATGTGATCAGGAACCTCAATGCGTCCGACAGATGGGAATTATATGAATTGGAATTTTTTTTTGGGGGGGGGGGGGGGGGGGTTACCTGTATTTATTATAGGGAGGCCTTAGAACATCCATAGTAGCTGCACTGGGGATGTAGCAGGGCTGGATGTGTTCTTTAACCCTTCACGGGCTGCGGTGGGAGGAATCAAGTTCATGTTGTAGGTTTAGCTTCAGTCCCATATCATAGACTAAGGACACATCACTGTGATAGATTGTAAGCTCTTGGGAACAAGGACCTGACTACTATTACTTTGTAATGTCTAAGGTTGTCTGTATCTGGACTAAGTGACTTGTAGTGCGCTATGGCATGTGTTACCGCTATATAACTCCATATTATGATTGTTATTCGTTTGTTGCAAACTCGGCTCTGCTACAACAATGATAGGACTGAAATTGCTGGGACTTGTTGTACTTCAGTGTAATCTCCAAAGTTACACTGGAGTCTTCTCTCTCCCCTTTGGAGGACTCGCAGCACATAAATGTCTATGGGAATGGTGCAGTACCTCATGTATCCTGCGGAGGCGCTGCGGGAAAATAGAACAATTATTTCGGCTTTACCTCCCACTGAAAAGACAGGACACCCCGAAATCAGCTTAAAATGACTGAAAATTCTAAAAAGACCTTGGAATTCTGAGTGTTCTGGAGCCCAGAGAAAGGGGAGACCTTATACAAGGGGAGCAGTGAAATAATCCCAAATTATCGCAAAGTGCAAGAATTTGAGATTAAAATAGCAAATACCAATTCCACACCACGTGGGCGAGGACAGGGAGTAGCAGGGCAGCCACGTGGTCCCCGCACTGCCTCCCGGATACCCAATCCTCCTGATGTACATGATCAATCTCACCCTATGTATCAGGAGCTGCCTGTGGTCCGAGGGGATTTCAGCACCATGGACAGAGGCTCCACAGACAGAGCGGACACATCCCATTCATATAGAAGAGGGGACCCCCGAATGTATGTACACAAGGAATCCACCAGCAGAATAGTGAGTGCAGCTCTGGGGTATAATACAGGATGTAACTCAGGATCAGTACAGGATAAGTAATGTCATGTATGTACACAGTGACTGCACCAGCAGCAGAATAGTGAGTGCAGCTCTGGGGTATAATACAGGATGTAACTCAGGATCAGTACAGGATAAGTAATGTCATGTATGTACACAGTGACTGCACCAGCAGAATAGTGAGTGCAGCTCTGGGGTATAATACAGGATGTAACTCAGGATCAGTACAGGATAAGTAATGTCATGTATGTACACAGTGACTGCACCAGCAGCAGAATAGTGAGTGCAGCTCTGGAGTATAATACAGGATGTAACTCAGGATCAGTACAGGATAAGTAATGTCATGTATGTACACAGTGACTGCACCAGCAGAATAGTGAGTGCAGCTCTGGGGTATAATACAGGATGTAACTCAGGATCAGTACAGGATAAGTAATGTCATGTATGTACACAGTGACTGCACCAGCAGCAGAATAGTGAGTGCAGCTCTGGGGTATAATACAGGATGTAACTCAGGATCAGTACAGGATAAGTAATGTCATGTATGTACACAGTGACTGCACCAGCAGCAGAATAGTGAGTGCAGCTCTGGAGTATAATACAGGATGTAACTCAGGATCAGTACAGGATAAGTAATGTCATGTATGTACACAGCGACTGCACCAGCAGCAGAATAGTTCGTGCTGACTCATTTTGCTGTGAGCTGCTGACGGGTGTGGTTGTGTGCTGCTGAGCTCCTGCACCACCTGGAGCAATCTCCATCCACCCAGGCCTGCTCTCTCCTCCCCAGGGAGGGAGTGGGTTCTGTGGGATGAATCCTGCAGGAAAATCCCAGGCTCCTGTCTCCCGGACCAGGCCGGCGGGGGGCAGGAGAAGCCAGTTACCGGCCAAATCGGAGGGTGTAAGAAGATCTGCCCGGAGCCAAGGACGCAGCGATGTGACCTCGGCTGCCACCCCCAAGACCCAGGGAAGCCGCAAGGTCTCCGGAACACAGAAGATCAAGGCAAGTGACATCAGCCTGAGTGCTCCTCCTGGAAAGCTGGATGTATGTGCGGGAAAGCTGGGTGGTTCAGCTGGAAAGCTGGGTGCTCACGGAGGTGTGCAAAAAGCATGGGGTGATCTTAAGGCCCGGGAGTCTGCTTCCATCTATGGCTCCCGGATTGCTGAGCACCTCCGTGAGTACGAGGAAGCTGGAAAAGCGCTGAGGAGGCTCCAGGAGGAGATAAGGGAGACCTTGGCCCTAGCGGGGGTGGCTACGCAGAGAAAGAAAAAGTCTGATCTTCTTAACACCATAGACAGACTAAAAGCCGAGGTCACCGCTCTGCAGGAGAAGCGACATCTAATCCGCGAGCACAGCGGTCCGTTCCGTGAAAAGTTGGAGAATGATGCCCGGTTTGATGACATGCGCCAGGAGCAGTTAAGAAAACTGAAGGGGCTTCAGATCCAGGCGGATGATGGCGATGATGAGGAGGATGAGGAAGACCTGCCGTGTCCGTCTGGTGGCCTGCACCAACACCAGCAGGCCTCGCACGACAGGCTGCCTGCAGAGCAAGCGCCATTACCATCAGGCTGCGGCTCTGCCAACCTGGAGGAGGAAAGTGATGACAGCGGCCAGGGGGGGGCGCTAATGGCTCAGATACGTCAGCTTGAGTCTCCAGTTCACCTCCAGAACTTTTCCTTTGGTGATGATATCCCGAGTGACGACCAAAAGAGGAAGAAGACGAGACCCAAGAAGACCAAGGCGTCTCAGGAGGTGAATCTGGTGTTTCGTCCCCTCCCTGTTCCCTCCGGGCGGGCAGCAGTGTCAGCCTGTCGTGTAGGCCCCGTAACCCAGCCCAGCACGAATCCTGCAGTGGACTCGGTGCCAGGGTGCGGGGAGAGTGCAAAGCCACGTTCCATCATGGCGCAGAGCACCAGCCTTGTTTGCAGTAGCAAGGATGGTGCAGGGAAGGCATCGGCCGAAAGGCCGGACAGTGAGGGCGATCCATCAGGTCCTGGTACTGTGCGCTGCCCCCCAGTGGGATGGGGGGGGTGGCCCGGTGCCAGGGACGGTGGCTCCTGTGGCCCCTAGCGCTGTGGCTGCATCTAGCTCCGGTGAGCAGCGGCAGTGTGATGGGGCTGCTGGGGCTTGTGGTGCGGCGCCTCCCAAGCATCCCGAACAGCCTGCAGAGAAAGGCGCAGAAAAAGTGTTGTTTTGCATTGGATCATCAGACCCTGGAGAGGGCACAAAAAGACTGTCCGGAGTCTGCAAGGGCAAGTGGCCTCTTGCATCCAGCGAGCAGCAGAGCAGAAATATTAAAAAAACTACTGGACAACAAGGGGTTAATGCCAATGAGGCAGAGGGCACCTTTAAGATCGGGGTTGGAGCTGCCTCTTCTCAGGCTGTATCAGCTATGGAGGTGGCTCTACCCCCAGTGCCCAGTGACGCCGAGGCAACCCCAGGTCCTCCTGGCCCAGCTGGTGTGAGTGATGCAAGGAAGCGAGGCAGTAATGCACATAGTGTGGTGAATGTGGGGGTGGTGAATGGTGCTGAGGGGGGTGATCCTGTTGTGCGTGCTGGACCTTCTGCACCCCCAGTGGTGGCCGCTCCCATAAGGAGCTATGCGAGTGTCACTGCTGGGGCAAGTGGGGTTAACTCCTTGTCTCCTGGCTCTGGGAACAGCGTTTTGCAAAGGCGTCTTCTGGAGGCTCTCAGGAGAGGGGAAAAGTCAATCACTGTAGAGGGGAGAGAGGTTGATCTGTCCTTCTGGACAGACAGGCATGGCCTGGCAGCCTTCCAAGAGAAAAGGGGGGGAGAGACTGTATGGTCTTTACCCACAACTGGGCCCGGAGCTTCCCGTAGGAATGTGGTTCGTCTTCGCTGGAGGGGCAGTGACGCATGCCCACCCAGGTCAAGGGTGGTGGAGCTCCTCCTGAAGATGAACTTCAGGGCTAGTGACATCTTTGCCCTGATACATCCTTATGGTACTCCGGAGTTCGATGTCAGCTTTGTTCGGCCGGAGGGCTTAGAGCTCTTCTGGTCGAATTATGAGCTGGCAAAGAACGAGCCCGCATGGCGAGACTTTGCTGTGCAAGCAGTGTCTCGCCAAAACGCAGTCAAGAAGGTGACCGTTTTGACCCGTAACGAGTCACTTTCTTGCATGGACATCATGATGTGGCTCAGTCATTATGATGAAGAAGTTCAGGTACCTCAGAAAAACCGCGATGAATTTGGCATTTGGTCTGGGGCCTGGACCTTCATGATGAAGTTGAAGTGTTCAGGCGGCACAGTCGCCCACATTCCTTCTTCAGCCTTTCTTGGACGGGACAGAATCCTGATTTTCTACCAGGGGCAGCCGAAGGTCTGTCACAGGTGCGGTGACCCCACACACTTTAGCGCCAGCTGCCAAGTGCAGAAGTGCGCTTTGTGTGGTGGGCTAGGTCATCTCGCTGCATCCTGTAAGGACATTAGGTGTAACCTGTGTGGTGAGCTCGGTCACCCTTTCAGCCGTTGTCCTCGCTCCTTTGCCAATGCGGTTGTGACCCCAGTGGAGGAGAGCCATGAGGTTGCTTCTGCTGGGGAAGGTACCAGCAGAGGTGGAGGAGCTGAGGGGCCTGTGAAGAAAAGCAAGAATAAGTCACCTTCTCAGTTGAGGCGGCTTGAAGCCAGACAAAAAGGGAGAGAACTGGGGAAGCCTCAGGTTGCTGGGGTGACCCTGGGTCCTTCCTCAGAGGCTGGTCTTGCTACTGAGGCCCTGAGGGATGATGAGTTGGATGAGGAGGTCAGGAGGATGGAACGCGAGAAAGGTGCCATGTCCTCCACGTCCTCCCATTATGAAAGTATGGATGAGGATAACAGGATTTGGCTAGAAAATAAGCGCAAGCAGAAAAAGAAAAAGCGCGGCGCATCTAAGGTACCTAAGGAAGGGAAAACTTCCTCCCCTCTGGTTGAGCTTTCCAACCGGTTCCTCACCCTCGATGAGATCGCCTCCTCGGAAGGAGAGGCTGAGGGTGGGGTTCTGGAGGTGGCGGCGGAGCAGCCTGTAGGGGGCGCCGAGTCTCTATCCTCTGGGGAAGCTGGGTCCTCAGAGTGGGAGACTGACTCAGAGTCAGGAGATAAGGACGAAGGAGAGGGTGGTCCGGGTGGGTCCTTGGGGTCCAATAATAACATGGACACCACAATTTCATTAAAAAGAAGTTGCCCTAAATCTGATGGGAAAAAAGAAAGGGGATCATCGTCAGAGGAGAGTCGGGGGAGGGGAAGCAATAAGAAAAAAGCCGTCTAACTCAATCACTCATGATGGCGGCACCCACTCCGTTGACGCTGGCGTCCATTAATGTCGCCAGCATTAAGTCTGATGCGGCTAGATTTGCGGCCTTTGATTTTCTCGGCCGTGTTGAAGCCGACATTTTATTTTTGCAGGAGACCAGGTTGCCAGATTTGGCGGCCGTGTTTAAAGCTAAGAGGGAATGGAGACACGGGCCTTCCTATTGGTCTCTTGCGGCCGAGCCGTATAGCGGAGTGGCGGTCCTTTTTACCGCACCGGTAGAATGCCGACGAGTTATTGAGTTAGAAATGGGGAGGTGCCTGATCCTGGATGTCCTCATGAAGGGACAAGAACTTCGTCTAATTAACATCTATGGTCCCCAGTCCAAGTGGGACAGGAAGTGTCTCTTTATGAGGATCAAGCCCTACCTTTTTACAAGTCGGCAGGTGGTCTTTGGAGGGGACTTCAATGCTGTCACGAGGTCCCAGGATAGGGGAGGTTCCAGAGACAAGCTGACTTATGATAGCGTCGCTCTTAATAGCATAGCTAGTGAGGCTCGCCTGGTGGATGTCCACATCCGGCACACCCCAGGCCACGCGGGGTTCACCTATTATAGGGGTAGCTGTAGGTCTAGAATAGACAGGTTTTATTTAAAGGAGGAAGCCATCTCTTCAGCAGTGTCCGTTGTTGAGGTGGAGTTCTCCGACCACTGTCTAATTTTGTTTTCTCTGAATGTTACAGAGACCCCCCGGATGGGAAGAGGCTACTGGAAGCTCAATTCGTCTCTCCTGGAAGAAGCAGAGATAAGACAATCCTTTGAGGACTTTCTTCAGAGCCAGGTACCATTGCTGGGCCTTTGTAGCAGTAAGTCAGAGTGGTGGGAGATGCTCAAGAAAAGGGTGGCGAGATTCTTCCGCCAGCTCTCGAGCCTCAGGAGCCTGGACAGGTACCGCCTGTATCAGGGCCTGAGGAGGAAACTCGAGCATCTCGTCTCGACTGGGGGTAGTCGTGAGGACATCTCCAGAGTGAAATCCTTGCTGAAGAGGTGTCAGTACGATAGACACGCATCTTTGGTTTTTGAGAGGGATTACGGGAAATACCGCTCGCCCGACCCTTACAGAAACTGCAAGATGTCAGTGAATGGTAAAGTTGTCACAGGACTGGTTGACAGTACGGGATCCCTGAAAAGGTCCAGATCAGGGATTCTGGAGGTCGTCAGATCCTTCTACTCGCACCTCTTGGGCAGGAAGGATCTAGATCGGGATGTGATGTCGGCTTTCCTGGCTGAAACTGTCCCTGAGCCAGGAGTAGACCCCTCTCTTGATGTTTTGACAGAGATGATCAGGGAAGAGGAAGTCAGCCGGGCGATTGAAGGGCTCGCCCTCAAGAAATCGCCAGGTCCAGATGGCTTAACATCTGAGTTTTATAAGACCTTTAAGGACGCCTTGGTTCCCCTCTTGACTGAGGTATTCAATGAGTGTCTTTCCTCGGGCGCTCTGCCGAAGTCAATGAGGAGGTCTGCCCTGATCATTCTGTCAAAGGGTAAGGACCGATCTCGTATTGAGAACTGGCGTCCCATAGCGCTTCTCAATACGGACAGAAAGGTTTTGGCAAAGGTGCTGTTTAATCGGCTGGTGCAGTTTGCGCCCCGGCTCCTTTCGGGGACCCAGCACTGCTCTGTTCCAGGCCGCAGTACATTTAGTGCTGTGCTTTGTGTTCGGGAGGCAGTGGAGCAGGGCAGGGCTGGTAACTGGAAGGGGTACTTGCTGTCCTTGGATCAGGCAAAAGCGTTTGATCGGGTTGACCACGAGTACCTCTGGTCTGTCCTTCTGAGGTATGGCCTGCCGGGGGAGTTTGTCAATTGGCTAAAGGTTTTGTACGCAGGGGCAGAGAGTTTCCCGCTTGTGAACGGTTGGATTGGCCGCTCTTTTGAGGTCGGGTCTGGTGTTCGCCAGGGTTGTCCTCTGAGCCCACTTTTATACGTGTTCGCGATTGACCCATTCCTTAGGAGGGTTGATCGTGGGCCGTTGGTGGGAGTCGGGATGGACCAGGCGGCACCGGAAGCCACTCTAAGGGTGGTAGCGTACGCTGATGATGTCACCGTTTTTGTGTCCTCGAGAGGGGAGGCGCAATGGGTGATGTCAGAGGTTGACCGCTACTCAGAGGCTTCTGGGTCCAAGATCAACCGGGATAAGTGTGAGAGTCTCTGGCTGGGAGAGGGGGATCCAGGCTTTGATCTCCCGGACACTCTTCCAGGGCCCCAAGACTCTGCCAAAGTTCTCGGCATCGAATTTGGCCAGGGGGATTACCCCATGCAAAACTGGGATGGCAGGCTTAAGATCGCCGCTCAGAAGGTGGACCAGTGGAAGGGATGGTCTTTGACCCTCAGGGAAAGGGTGAACTTGATTAAAACTTACCTGCTCCCATTGCTGATATATCTGGGCAGTGTGTGCATGTTGCCAGAACCCCTCTGGACTCGAGTGTACAGTCTGTTCTTCCAGCTGTTATGGGGGAATAGGCTGAACCTAATCAAGAGGGAGGTTACTTACCGCACGAGGAGACAAGGAGGGTTGTGTATGGTCAACCCTGTGGTGTTCCTAGTGAATACCTTTCTTAAGATCAATATCGCAAACCTCTGGAAAGAGAGGGCTCCTCCGTGGGTATACTCCTGCAGGGGATGGTTTCGGCCTTTCTTCCAGGAATGGGAGACAGGAGGACAAGTGAAGGATCTCCGTACACCGCATGGGCATCTTCCGGCTTACGCTACCCCGGTTCTGAAGGTGATTCGCCGGTGGGGTCTGGGAATGTGGGAGATCAGGACCATGTCGAGGAAAATCCTTGACAAGAGGGTTCTGTTGACCCATTTCCAGAAGCCTCTGGCCCTCAGGGATTGCCCAAGTCGGGATCTGGGGGTGGGTTTGAGTTTATTGAATTCTATCCGGATCCCCTTGAAGTTTTGGGACTTGACTTGGCGCTGCTTCCATGGAAAGCTGTGTGTGAGGGACAATCTGAAGTGTAGGAGCTCTGAGGAAAGGGGTTGTCCCCGGGAGGAGTGCGGTGGCCTGCTGGAGAGCATGGACCACTTCCTGCTTCAGTGCCCCTTTAACACAGAGGTGTACAACCGGGTGGGCGCTTCCATCCATTGGCCCGGGTTGGCCGGTCTCTCCTATGCGGAGTGGGCCTATGGAGCATTCAGAGGCCTGGGTGGCCGGGACCGCTGCACGTTATTCCTAGTTAGTCTAGTGGTCAGGTACCACACGTGGAACGCACGGTGTTTAGTATCGACGCAGCGTAAAATCCTCCCGGTGGATGAGGTGGTTAGGAACATTCTGGGTGACCTGGTGAAGGTGCGCTCTCTGGAGTATGAGAGGCTGGGCACGGGGAGGGCCTCTCTCCTTTGGAGGGGGTTCTCCTTTAGTGTCCCTTAGTCTGTCATCTCCGCTCCTGGTGTTGGGCTGAAGCTGACACTGTAGATTTTTGTTTTGTGTTCTGAGGTTATAGTGATGTTGGGCTTGCAGGCGCCGAACCTGGGCTTTATGTGGTTTTGATATATGTTGGTTTGTTTAATGTGTTTGTATCTTGTGTTATATGTAGTTATAGTTCTTGTGTGTATATAGGTTGTTGGTTTTGGTGTTAGGGTGTTAGGTTGGGAGGGGGGTGGACGGGACTTGGACTATACGATCCTGGGCACTGGTCTGGACTATATAGCGTGAACTTTGGACGTTAGACCAGTGTCTGGGGGGGGGGAGGGTGATGGGCGTGGGATTTAGTTAGTTATATTTATTGTTATTTAATGTTAATGTTATTTCCGTTATATTCATTGTTATTTCTGTGTTTATTTATTGTTTATTTATTTATGTGTATTTTGCTGTGTATTTCGATATAAAAAAAAAAAAAAAAAAAAAAAAAAATTAGGTGGTGGGACTTGGTGAAGGTTTTGTTTGTTTTCATGCTGAGTGTGTGGTGTGTGTGGCTGGGCCAGGAGGTTTTGTAAGTTTATTTTCGTTTATATTTGTTCTTTTGTAATTTTTTTGCCAGAAGTTATGGCTTTATTTATGTTTATTATTGTTATGTTTTTCACTTTTATATAAAATAAAAGATTTACAGGATGTAACTCAGGATCAGTACAGGATAAGTAATGTCATGTATGTACACAGTGACTGCACCAGCAACAGAATAGTGAGTGCAGCTCTGGAGTATAATACAGGATATAACTCAGGATCAGTACAGGATAAGTAATGTCATGTATGTACACAGTGACTGCACCAGCAGCAGAATAGTGAGTGCAGCTCTGGGGTATAATACTGGATGTAACTCAGGATCAGTACAGGATAAGTAATGTCATGTATGTACACAGTGACTGCACCAGCAGCAGAATAGTGAGTACAGCTCTGGAGTATAATACAGGATGTAACTCAGGATCAGTACAGGATAAGTAATGTCATGTATGTACACAGTGACTGTACCAGCAGCAGAATAGTGAGTGCAGCTCTGGGGTATAATACAGGATGTAACTCAGGATCAGTACAGGATAAGTAATGTCATGTATGTACACAGTGACTGTACCAGCAGCAGAATAGTGAGTGCAGCTCTGGGATATAATACAGGATGTAACTCAGGATCAGTACAGGATAAGTAATGTCATGTATGTACACAGTGACTGCACCAGCAGCAGAATAGTGAGTGCAGCTCTGGGGTATAATACAGGATGTAACTCAGGATCAGTACAGGATAAGTAATGTCATGTATGTACCCAGTGACAGCACCAGCAGCAGAATAGTGAGTGCAGCTCTGGAGTATAATGCAGGATGTAACTCAGGATCAGTACAGGATAAGTAATGTCATGTATGTACACAGTGACTGCACCAGCAGCAGAATAGTGAGTGCAGCTCTGGGGTATAATACAGGATATAACTCATGATCAGTACAGGATAAGTAATGTCATGTGTGTACACAGTGACTGCACCAGCAGCAGAATAGTGAGTGCAGCTCTGGGTATAATGCAGGATGTAACTCAGGATCAGTACAGGATAAGTAATGTCATGTATGTACACAGTAACTGCACCAGCAGCAGAATAGTGAGTGCAGCTCTGGAGTATAATACAGGATGTAACTCAGGATCAGTACAGTATAAGTAATGTCATGTATGAACACAGTGACTGCACCAGTAGCAGAATAGTGAGTGCAGCTCTGGGGTATAATACAGGATGTAACTCAGGATCAGTACAGGATAAGTAATGTCATGTATGTACACAGTGACTGCACCAGCAGCAGAATAGTGAGTGCAGCTCTGGAGTATAATACAGGATGTAACTCAGGATCAGTACAGGATAAGTAATGTCATGTATGTACACAGTGACTGCACCAGCAGCAGAATAGTGAGTGCAGCTCTGGGGTATAATACAGGATATAACTCATGATCAGTACAGGATAAGTAATGTCATGTATGTACACAGTGACTGCACCAGCAGCAGAATAGTGAGTGCAGCTCTGGGTATAATGCAGGATGTAACTCAGGATCAGTACAGGATAAGTAATGTCATGTATGTACACAGTAACTGCACCAGCAGCAGAATAGTGAGTGCAGCTCTGGAGTATAATACAGGATGTAACTCAGGATCAGTACAGTATAAGTAATGTCATGTATGAACACAGTGACTGCACCAGTAGCAGAATAGTGAGTGCAGCTCTGGGGTATAATACAGGATGTAACTCAGGATCAGTACAGGATAAGTAATGTCATGTATGTACACAGTGACTGCACCAGCAGCAGAATAGTGAGTGCTGACTCATTCCGCTGTGAACTGCTGACGGGTGTGGTTGTTTGTGACTGAGCTCCTGCACCACCTGGTGGAAGACCAATCCACCCAGGCCTGCTCTCTCCTCCCCAGGGAGGGAGTGGGTTTCTGGGATGAGTGAGCCAGGAAAATCCCAGGCTTCTGCCTCCCGGACCAGGCCGGCGGGGGGCAGGAAAAGCCAGATACCGGCCAACATGGAGGGGGTGAGAAGATCTGCCCGAACCCAAGGACGCAGCGATGTGACCTCGGCTGCCACCCCCAAGACCCAGGGAAGCCGCAAGGTCTCCGGAACACAGAAGATCAAGGCAAGTAACATCAGCCTGAGTGCTCCTCCTGGAAAGCTGAGTGACTGTGCGGGAAAGTTGGGTGGTTCAGCTGGAAAGCTGGGTGCTCACGGAGGTGTGCAAAAAGCATGGGGACACCTAAAGGCCCGGGAGTCTGCTACCATCTATGGCTCCCGGATTGCTGAGCACCTCCGTGAGTACGAGGAAGCTGGCAAGGCGATGAATAGGCTCCAGGAGGAGATACGTGAGACCTTGGCCCTAGCGGGGGTGGCTACACAGAAGAAAAAGTCTGATCATCTTAACACCATAGACAGACTTAAAGCCGAGGTCACCGCTCTGCAGGAAAAACGACGGTTGATCCGGGAGCACAGTGGTCCGTTCAGGGAAAAGTTGGACAATGACGCCAGATTTGAGGAGATGCGCCAGGAGAAGCTGAGAAAGCTGAAGGGGCTTCAGATCCAGGCGGATGAAGGCGATGGCGATGATGAGGAGGATGAGGAAGACCTGCCGTGTCCGTCTGGTGGCCTGCACCAACACCAGCAGGCCTCGCACGACAGGCTGCCTGCAGAGCAAGCGCCATTACCATCAGGCTGCGGCTCTGCCAACCTGGAGGAGGAAAGTGATGACAGCGGCCAGGGGGGGGCGCTAATGGCTCAGATCCGTCAGCTTGAGTCCCCAGTTCACCTCCAAAACTTCTCCTTCGGCGATGAGATCCCGGATGACGACCTAAAGAGAAAGAAGAGAGCCAAGAAGACCAAGGCGTCTCAGGAGGTGAATCTGGTGTTTCGTCCCCTCCCTGTTCCCTCCGGGCGGGCAGCAGTGTCAGCCTGTCGTGTAGGCCCCGTTGCCCAGCCCAGCACGAATCCTGCAGTGGACTCGGTGCCAGGGTGCGGGGAGAGTGCAAAGCCACGTTCCATCATGGCGCAGAGCACCAGCCTTGTTTGTAGTAGCAAGGATGGTGCAGGGAAGGCATCGGCTGAAAGGCCGGACAGTGAGGGCGATCCAGCAGGTCCTGGTACTGTGCTCTGCCCCCCAGTGGGAGGGGGGGGTGGCCCTGTGCCAGGGGCAGTGGCGGTGGCTCCTGTGGCCCCTAGCGCTGTGGCTGTTGCTTGCTCCGGTAAGCAGCGGCAGTGTGATGGGGCTGCTGGGGCTTGTAGTGCGGCGCCTCCCAAGCGTCCTGTGCAGCCTGCAGGAAAGGGTGCAGGAAAAATATTATTTTGCATTGGATCATCTGACCCAGGAGATGGTAACAAGAGACTGTCCGGACTTCATAAAGAAAAGAGACCTCATGCATCTAGCGAGCAGCGGTGCTCAAACATTAAAACAGCTGGTCAACAAGGGGTTAATGCCAATGAGGCAGAGGGCACCTTTAAGATCGGGGTTGGAGCTGCCTCTTCTCAGGCTGTATCAGCTATGGAGGTGGCTCTACCCCCAGTGTCCAGTGACGCCGAGGCAACCCCAGGTCCTCCTGGCCCAGCTGGTGTGAGTGATGCAAGGAAGCGAGGCAGTATTGTACATAGTGTGGTTAATGTTGGGTTGGTGAATGGTGCTGAGGGGGGTGATCCTGGTGTGCGTGCTGGACCATCTGCACCCCCAGTGGTGGCCGCTCCCATAAGGAGCTATGCGAGTGTCACCGCTGGGGCAAGTGGGGTTAACTCCTTGTCTCCTGGCTCTGGGAATAGCGTTTTGCAAAGGCGTCTTCTGGAGGCTCTCAGGAGAGGGGAAAAGTCAATCACTGTAGAGGGGAGAGATGTTGATCTGTCCTTCTGGACAGACAGGCATGGCCTGGCAGCCTTCCAAGAGAAAAGGGGGGGAGAGACTGTATGGTCTTTACCCACAACCGGGCCCGGAGCTGCCCGTAGGAATGTGGTTCGTCTTCGCTGGAGGGGCAGTGATGCATGCCCACCCAGGTCAAGGGTGGTGGAGCTCCTCCTGAAGATGAACTTCAGGGCTAGTGACATCTTTGCCCTGATACATCCTTATGGTACTCCGGAGTTCGATGTCAGCTTTGTCCGGCCGGAGGGCTTAGAGCTCTTCTGGTCGAATTATGAGCTGGCAAAGAACGAGCCCGCATGGCGAGACTTTGCTGTGCAAGCAGTGTCTCGCCAAAACGCAGTCAAGAAGGTGACCGTTTTGACCCGTAATGAGTCACTTTCTTGCATGGACATCATGACTTGGCTAAGTCGTTATGGCGAAGTAGTTCAGGTACCTCAGAAAAACCGCGATGAATTTGGCATTTGGTCTGGGGCCTGGACCTTCATGATGAAGTTGAAGTGTTCAGGCGGCACAGTCGCCCACATTCCTTCTTCAGCCTTTCTTGGGCGGGACAGAATCCTGATTTTCTACCAGGGGCAGCCGAAGGTCTGTCACAGGTGCGGTGACCCCACACACTTTAGCGCCAGCTGCCAAGTGCAGAAGTGCGCTTTGTGTGGTGGGCTAGGTCATCTCGCTGCATCCTGTAAGGACATTAGGTGTAACCTGTGTGGTGAGCTCGGTCACCCTTTCAGCCGTTGTCCTCGCTCCTTTGCCAATGCGGTTGTGACCCCAGTGGAGGAGAGCCATGAGGTTGCTTCTGCTGGGGAAGGTACCAGCAGAGGTGGAGGAGCTGAGGGGCCTGTGAAGAAAAGTAAGAATAAGTCACCTTCTCAGTTGAGGCGGCTTGAAGCCAGACAAAAAGGGAGAGAACTGGGGAAACCTCAGGTTGCTGGGGTGACCCTTGGTCCTTCCTCAGAGGCTGGTCATGCTACTGAGGCCCTGAGGGATGATGAGTTGGATGAGGAGGTCAGGAGGATGGAGCGCGAGAAAGGTGCCATGTCCTCCACGTCCTCCCATTATGAGAGTATGGATGAGGATAACAGGATTTGGCTAGAAAATAAGCGCAAGCAGAAAAAGAAAAAACGCGGTGTATCTAAGGTACCTAAGGAAGGGAAAACTTCCTCCCCTCTGGTTGAGCTTTCCAACCGGTTCCTCACCCTCGATGAGATCGCCTCCTCGGAAGGAGAGGCTGAGGGTGGGGTTCTGGAGGTGGCGGCGGAGCAGCCTGCAGGGGGCGCCGAGTCTCTATCCTCTGGGGAAGCCGGGTCCTCAGAGTGGGAGACTGACTCAGAGTCAGGAGACAAGGACGAAGGAGAGGGTGGTCCGGGTGGGTCCTTGGGGGCCAGTAATAACATGGACACCTCAATTTCGTTAAAAAGAAGTTGCCCCAATTCTGGAGGGAAAAGGGAAAAGGCATCATCTTCAGAGGAGAGTCGGGGGAAGGGAAATAGTAAGAAAAAAGCCGTCTAACTTAATCACTCATGATGGCGGCACCCACTCCGTTGACGCTGGCGTCCATTAATGTCGCCAGCATTAAGTCTGATGCGGCTAGATTTGCGGCCTTTGATTTTCTCGGCCGCGTTGACATTTTATTTTTGCAGGAGACCAGGCTGCCAGATTTGGCGGCCGTGTTTAAAGCTAAGAGGGAATGGAGACACGGGCCTTCCTATTGGTCTCTTGCGGCCGAGCCGTATAGCGGAGTGGCGGTCCTTTTTACCGCACCGGTAGAATGCCGACGAGTTATTGAGTTAGAAATGGGGAGGTGCCTGATCCTGGATGTCCTCATGAAGGGACAAGAACTTCGCCTAATTAACATCTATGGTCCCCAGTCCAAGTGGGACAGGAAGTGTCTCTTTATGAGGATCAAGCCCTACCTTTTTACAAGTCGGCAGGTGGTCTTTGGAGGGGACTTCAATGCTGTCACGAGGTCCCAGGATAGGGGAGGTTCCAGAGACAAGCTGACTTATGATTGCGTCGCTCTTAATAGCATAGCTAGTGAGGCTCGCCTGGTGGATGTCCACATCCGGCACACCCCAGGCCACGCGGGGTTCACCTATTATAGGGGTAGCTGCAGGTCTAGAATAGACAGGTTTTATTTAAAGGAGGAAGCCATTTCTTCAGCAGTGTCCGTTGTTGAGGTGGAGTTCTCCGACCACTGTCTAATTTTGTTTTCTCTGAATGTTACAGAGACCCCCCGGATGGGAAGAGGCTACTGGATTCGTCTCTCCTGGAAGAAGCAGAGATAAGACAATCCTTTGAGGACTTTCTTCAGAGCCAGGTACCATTGCTGGGCCTTTGTAGCAGTAAGTCAGAGTGGTGGGAGATGCTCAAGAAAAGGGTGGCGAGATTCTTCCGCCAGCTCTCGAGCCTCAGGAGCCTGGACAGGTACCGCCTGTATCAGGGCCTGAGGAGGAAACTCGAGCATCTCGTCTCGACTGGAGGTAGTCGTGAGGACATCTCCAGAGTGAAATCCTTGCTGAAGAGGTGTCAGTACGATAGACACGCATCTTTGGTTTTTGAGAGGGATTACGGGAAATACCGCTCGCCCGACCCTTACAGAAACTGCAAGATGTCAGTGAATGGTAAAGTTGTCACGGGACTGGTTGACAGTACGGGATCCCTGAAAAGGTCCAGATCAGGGATTCTGGAGGTCGTCAGATCCTTCTACTCGCACCTCTTGGGCAGGAAGGATCTAGATCGGGATGTGATGTCGGCTTTCCTGGCAGAAACTGTCCCTGAGCCAGGAGTAGACCCCTCTCTTGATGTTTTGACAGAGATGATCAGGGAAGAGGAAGTCAGCCTGGCGATTGAAGGGCTCGCCCTCAAGAAATCGCCAGGTCCGGATGGCTTAACATCTGAGTTCTATAAGACCTTTAAGGACGCCTTGGTTCCCCTCTTGACTGAGGTATTCAATGAGTGTCTTTCCTCGGGCACTCTGCCGAAGTCAATGAGGAGGTCTGCCCTGATCATCCTGTCAAAGGGTAAGGACCGATCTCGTATTGAGAACTGGCGTCCCATAGCGCTTCTCAATACGGACAGAAAGGTTTTGGCAAAGGTGCTGTTTAATCGGCTGGTGCAGTTTGCGCCCCGGCTCCTTTCGGGGACCCAGCACTGCTCTGTTCCAGGCCGCAGTACATTTAGTGCTGTGCTTTGTGTTCGGGAGGCAGTGGAGCAGGGCAGGGCTGGTAACTGGAAGGGGTACTTGCTGTCCTTGGATCAGGCAAAAGCGTTTGATCGGGTTGACCACGAGTACCTCTGGTCTGTCCTTCTGAGGTATGGCCTGCCGGGGGAGTTTGTCAATTGGCTGAAAGTTTTGTATGCAGGGGCAGAGAGTTTCCCGCTTGTGAACGGTTGGATTGGCCGCTCTTTTGAGGTTGGGTCTGGTGTTCGCCAGGGTTGTCCTCTGAGCCCACTTTTATACGTGTTCGCGATTGACCCATTCCTTAGGAGGGTCGATCGTGGGCCGTTGGTTGGAGTCGGGATGGACCAGGCGGCACCGGAAGCCACTCTAAGGGTGGTAGCGTACGCTGATGATGTCACCATTTTTGTGTCCTCGAGAGGGGAGGCGCAATGGGTGATGTCAGAGGTTGACCGCTACTCAGAGGCTTCTGGGTCCAAGATCAACCGGGATAAGTGTGAGAGTCTCTGGCTGGGAGAGGGGGATCCAGGCTTTGATCTCCCGGACACTCTTCCAGGGCCCCAAGACTCTGCCAAAGTTCTCGGCATCGAATTTGGCCAGGGGGATTACCCCATGCAAAACTGGGATGGCAGGCTTAAGATCGCCGCCCAGAAGGTGGACCAGTGGAAGGGTTGGTCTTTGACCCTCAGGGAAAGGGTGAACTTGATTAAAACTTACCTGCTCCCATTGCTGATATATCTGGGCAGTGTGTGCATGTTGCCAGAACCCCTCTGGACTCGGGTCTACAGTCTGTTCTTCCAGCTGTTATGGGGGAATAGGCTGAACCTAATCAAGAGGGAGGTTACTTACCGCACGAGGAGACAAGGAGGGTTGTGTATGGTCAACCCTGTGGTGTTCCTAGTGAATACCTTTCTTAAGATCAATGTAGCAAACCTCTGGAAAGAGAGGGCTCCTCCGTGGGTATACTCCTGCAGGGGATGGTTTCGGCCTTTCTTCCAGGAATGGGAGACAGGAGGGCGAGTGAAGGATCTTCGTACACCGCATGGGCATCTTCCGGCTTACGCTACCCCGGTTCTGAAGGTGATTCGCCGGTGGGGTCTGGGAATGTGGGAGATCAGGACTTTGTCGAGGAAACTCCTTGACAGGAGGGTTCTGTTTGCCCGTTTCCAGAAGCCTCTGGCCCTCAGGGATTGCCCAAGTCGGGATCTGGGGGTGGGTTTAGGTCTTTTGAATTCCATCAGGATCCCCTTGAAGTTTTGGGACTTGGCTTGGCGCTGCTTCCATGGAAAGCTGTGTGTGAGGGACAATCTGAAGTGTAGGAGCTCTGAGGAAAGGGGTTGTCCCCGGGAGGAGTGCGGTGGCCTTCTGGAGAGCATGGACCACTTCCTGCTTCAGTGCCCCTTTAACACAGAGGTGTACAACCGGGTGGGCGCTTCCATCCACTGGCCCGGGTTGGCCGGTCTCTCCTATGCGGAGTGGGCCTATGGAGCATTCAGAGGCCTGGGTGGCCGGGACCGCTGCACGTTATTCCTAGTTAGTCTAGTGGTCAGGTACCACACGTGGAACTCACGGTGTTTAGTATCGACGCAGCGTAAAATCCTCCCGGTGGATGAGGTGGTTAGGAACATTCTGGGTGACCTGGTGAAGGTGCGCTCTCTGGAGTATGAGAGGCGGGGCACGGGGAGGGCCTCTCTCCTTTGGAGGGGGTTCTCCTTTAGTGTCCCTTAGTCTGTCATCTCCTCTCCTGGTGTTGGGCTGAAGCTGACACTGTAGATTTTTGTTTTGTATCTGAGGTTATAGTGATGTAGGGGCTTGCAGGCGCCGAACCTGGGCTTTATGTGGTTTGGATTTGTTATGTTGATTTGTTTAATGTGTTTGTATCTTGTGTACATTGTGTATTTATTTATAGTTATATGTAGTTATAGTTCTTGTGTGTGTTTATAGGTTGGTTGGTTTTGGGGTGTTGGTGTTAGGGTGTTGGGTTGGGAGGGGGGTGGACGGGACTTGGACTGTACGATCCTGGGCACTGGTCTGGACTATATAACGCGAACTTTGGACGTTAGACCAGTGTCTGGGGGGGGGGGAGGGTGATGGGCGTGGGATTTAGTTAGCTATATTTAATGTTATTTAATGTTATTAATGTTATTTCAGTTATATTCATTGTTATTTCTATGTTTATTTCTTGTTCGTTTATGTGTATTTTGCTGTGTATTTAAAAAAAAAAAAAAAAAAAAAAAAAAAAAAAAAATTTAGGTGGTGGGAATGGGTGATGGTTTTGTTTGTTCTTATGCTGAGTGTGTGGTGTGTGTGTGGCTGGGCCAGGAGATTTCCGTAAGACTCTTTTAGTTTGTATTATTGTTTTGTTATTATTATTATTGTTTTATTTTGCCAGAAGTTATGGCTTGATTTATGTTTATGGTTGTTATGTTTTTCATTTTTATATAAAATAAAAGATTTACAGGATGTAACTCAGGATCAGTACAGGATAAGTAATGTCATGTATGTACACAGTGACTGCACCAGCAGCAGAATAGTGAGTGCAGCTCTGGAGTATAATACAGGATGTAACTCAGGATCAGTACAGGATAAGTAATGTCATGTATGTACACAGTGACTGCACCAGCAGCAGAATAGTGAGTGCAGCTCTGGAGTATAATACAGGATGTAACTCAGGATCAGTACAGGATAAGTAATGTCATGTATGTACACAGTGACTGCACCAGCAGCAGAATAGTGAGTGCAGCTCTGGGGTATAATACAGGATGTAACTCAGGATCAGTACAGGATAAGTAATGTCATGTATGTACACAGTGACTGCACCAGCAGCAGAATAGTGAGTGCAGCTCTGGGGTATAATAATGGATCAGTAATATAAAGGGGGAGGGGCTTTGGAAATATATTGGACCCCCGGATGATTTGCAGGATATGACGTTACGTTCCTTGCGCTCCTGTGGTCCTGGTGTGATGTGTATATGGAGTCCATGTTGTGCCGCCATATTGTGCTGCAGTAATACATACATACGAGTGATCAGGATGGAAACTCCTCCCGGACAGGTTTTGGGCTTCCAGGTACATCCAGGTTATTTTTAAGAAGGTTCAGTCACATGAGGCTAAATATATCCGCGCTCCTCCGATCCCATTGTCACCATTAGGAAGAGACGGTGGAAAAACAAACATCGGAAAACTCCACCAAACAAGAACAAGCAATTTCCGAAGAGTTGAAAGAGCCGGAGGGGGGAGGGGAGGGGGCCGGGAGATGTCTGGGTCAACATCCCAACAGATGATCAACACCAACTTACAGGTAAATATTTTGCTCGCCGGCGCCCCACGCTGACTGACACCGGAGCGCCGCAGATACTCTAATCGCAATCAATAACATGGCTGGTCAGGGGCGCCCCGCCCCCCCCAGGACGCCCGCTCCTCCGCGCTGTTGATGTCCCCCCCCCAGTGATAGCGCCGTCACCCGTGCGATAAGAGATGGCGGCCAGAAAACAAATATTTTTAGGTGACACATGAATGGAGTTGGCGGAGATGAGACGGAGGACACGCGAGGACGAGGCTTTCATTACTTCCCGCTCAGAACGGTCAACAAAGGATTTAAAGGGACGCTCCACAACTCTTCCTATAGATATAAACAGGGGCGTCCTTTAGAGCCCCCAAAAGATGTCACATGACCCGGTTGCTGTTCAAATGTATTGAAGTGAATGGAGCTGAGCTGCAATACCATTTACCGCCACTATAAAACGTGTGGCGCTTGACTGCAGGGATATTCTCAGAACTTTATTGTCTGGAGTCTCTTCTGTTGGAAATTCTGTGAAATTGCTCCATTCCCTTTAATCTTTACAATATGAAGTGAATGGAGCTGAGATGCAATACCAGTCACGGCCACTATAGAATGTGTGGCGCTGTAGTTTATGTAGTGTGTAGATGCAGCAGTGTCATGGCTTCTATTGGACACCAGTAATCATGTGGTCGGGTCGGGAGGGGGGGCTGTTGAGTACAAGTCTGAAGGACACTCCTACCCCGATAAAGGGTCATAAACCCCCCAAATACCTGGGCTAAAGTTACATTGTACAATACAAAATACACATTTGAATGGATTCACAATTTTGAAGGCTCCAGAGCCGATATCTTTTTATCATTGAGTTGAATGTATGATCAGTACACAGTAAGCCCCACGGCTCCCCCTAGGGGTGGCTGCCGGCGGTCAGAATTTGATTCTGAGAGTTGGAGCTGTGTATCAGGAATTGTGACGTGACTCCTATTTGGATTTTGTGAAGAATAATGAAACTAGAAAAGTAACGGGAGGAGATTCACTTTAAAGGGCATCTACCACCACTGTATGCAAATGAGCCTGAGGGGCTCCATTAACAGCTATGGAGCCTAGAGCCCCTCGGGCTCATTTGCATACAGCCCTTCATACTGGTGGTGCCCTTTAAATGGTTTCTTTGATGTCTCTACAGTGGGGTAAGGTCAGGAGGAATTACAAAAACAGCGCCACACTTGTCCTGTGGTCAATCTGGTGTATAGCAGCCGCAGTCACATTCTAGAAAAAGCTAGTCAACAAACACTGAAAGGTTTCTGATACATTGTAGCAAATTTTGTGTTCTATGTTAAGTAAAAGAAACATTGTATAATAATAATAATAATAATAATAATAATAATAATATCTCTGCTTGCTGATGAATAGTGAATAGAAAAAACTTTTGCCTTATAAAGCTGATTGTGTGATCATCACCAACCTGGAGTCCAGGTAACAAAGCAGATTATTGAGAGTTAGACTGATACATTGTAACAAACCGTCTGATTGAGTACAATAAATGTCATCAAAAGCAAGCACAGTTCCTAACTACGGTGATGTATGGAAGCCTGTGGATTAGGATTTACAATATACAGGCGGTCCCCTACTTAAGGACACCCGACTTACAGACAACCCTTAGTTAAAGACGGACCCCTCTACCCACTGTGACCTCTGGTGGCCTCTCTGGATGCTTTACTCTTTGTCTGGAATGAAGCTTTATTGATAATCCTCGGTCCCATTACAGCAAAAAAGTTTTGAAACTCCAATTGTCACTGGGGCCAAAAAAATAAAAATAAAAAATTTGTCTGGAGCTACAATTATAAAATATACAGTTTCGACTTACATACAAATTCAACTTAAGAACAGACCTTTGGAATCTATCTTGTATATAACCCGGGGACTGCCTGTATAACAGATACTATAATATTCCAATATTGTATAAAATTCTAGTATTTTCCATCTCCTCTGAGATATTCAGTTACCGGAATATCAAAACTTCCAGACATTTGGAATTTAAGATCGTACAATCATGAAAAAAATAAAGTGCAACCTCATGGAACTGTCCAGATTAATGTATGAAGGGTTAATTATAAAGCACAAGCCTGAAGGCTCCAGATCAGCAAAATGGCAGAACTTCTGCTGTCATAGAGCTGGTCACACTGGCTGGTGATCAATGAATCCAATACATTTGAGTAGCGGCACCTACAGCAATGTGTATGTGTAGAGAAGTGCTGATACCCACCTATCACATCCATGGTCCGCACGCTCCATCAGGGGAGGTAACATCTGCTGCTGGATACACACATGGAACAAGATTATGTAATATATCAGATTACTGGAATCTCACTTCATATTGTAAAAGTTGGGTGACCCCACCTTAAAGACAGTGATAAAAGGGGATGGTCCAGGTTCACATAAAAAATGTATTACCTACCAATAGAAGGTAGGTCTTAGCAACAATTGGGGTGTGTGATAGTCCGAGGAGCCAGGGACCCCACCACTTAGGGGATGTGAGTGTCCTAGTGGTCTAGGTTAGGTTCTGGAAGTCTCTTAGGACCCAAGGACCCCACCAATTAGGTTGTGTTAGTGACCTAGGAGTTCGGGACCATCTTCCATTGGTTGTGTGAGCATCCAAGGTGTCAGGGGCACCACTAATTAGTATTTGTAGTGCCTTAAGAGTCAGGGTCCCCATCAATTGGGGTCTGTAAGCATTCTTGGAGTCAAGAACCTCGCCAAAAAGGGTATGGGAATGTCCGAGGAGCCAGGGACCCCACCAAAAAGGGTATGGGAATGTCCTAGGAGCCAGGGACACCACCGAATAGGGTATGGGAATGTCCTAGGAGCCAGGGACACCACCAAATAGGGTATGGGAATGTCCTAGGAGCCAGAGACCCCACCAAAAAGGTTATGGGAATGTCCGAGGAGCCAGGGACACCACCAAAAAGGGTATGGGAATGTCCGAGGAGCCAGGGACACCACCAAATAGGGTATGGGAATGTCCTAGGAGCCAGGGACACCGCCGATTAGGATGTGTGATCGAACTAAAGAGTCAGGGACCATATCAATTAGGTTCTGGGAATGTCCTAGGACTCAAGGACCCAATCAGTTAGGTTGTGTGAGTGACCTAGAAGTCAAGGACCCCGGCACCTAGGTTCTGGGAATGTCCTAGGACTCAGGAACCCAACCTGTTAGGTTGTGTGAGTGTCCTAGAAGTTATGAACCCTGGCACCTAGGTTCTGGGAATGTCCTAGGACTCAGGAACCCAACCTGTTATGTTGTGTGAGTGACCTAGGAGTTAGGGACCTCCGTCTATAAGGTATATGAGCGTCTGAAGAGTCAGGGACCCCACAAATTAGGGTAAATGAGTGTCCTAGCAATCACTGACACCACAATTACGTTCTACTAGTGTCCTAGCAGTAAGAATCCACTTATCAGCAATGGGGGTCCCAGTGTTTTTGGGATAGAGAAGAGCAAAGCCAATCCCCTAAGTGATCCCAAAGCCCCCATATAATAATACAGATGAGCCCCCCAATATTAGGCAGGTGTATACGCTATATACAATGCTCATCCCACAGATCCCATTATCCTCTATCCGCATATTAATAATATTGTAATCCATGAAATATCCCCCTATGAACATGTAGGGAGAAAGGGGACATGAACTTTTCCTCTAAGGACCCCGCGTAACCTGCGCTGGTGGCGGCCATTTCTCATCAGCGTCCGTATAACTCGTCTCCTCACCTCACACAATGTGACGGCTATTTATAACCACACGAAATGCAAACACTGAGAGGGGATCCCAGCAGCGCAGCCAATACCTGGGACATGACTGCCGCCTACAGGACACTCACAGGAAGTGCAGCGAATATTCCACAGGAGGGAAACAAAAGAAATTTAAGAAAACAAATCGTGATCACAAATCAATCATTGGATTTATCTGTATAAACCATAAAAGAGCAGATAAAATGCTCGATCTATTATACAGAATTATCGGCTCATCTACTAATAAATAATGGATGATAGGACTCCACCAGCAGCAGAATAGTGAGTGCAGCTCTGGAGTATAATACCGGATGTAACTCGGGATCAGTACAGGATAAGTAATGTCATGTATGTACACAGTGACTGCACCAGCAGCAGAATAGTGAGTGCAGCTCTGGAGTATAATACCGGATGTAACTCGGGATCAGTACAGGATAAGTAATGTCATGTATGTACACAGTGACTGCACCAGCAGCAGAATAGTGAGTGCAGCTCTGGTGTATAATACAGGATGTAACTCGGGATCAGTACAGGATAAGTAATGTCATGTATGTACACAGTGACTGCACCAGCAGCAGAATAGTGAGTGCAGCTCTGGAGAATAATACAGGATGTAACTCAGGATCAGTACAGGATAAGTAATGTCATGTATGTACACAGTGACTGCACCAGCAGCAGAATAGTGAGTGCAGCTCTGGAGAATAATACAGGATGTAACTCAGGATCAGTACAGGATAAGTAATGTTATGTATGTACACAGTGACTGCACCAGCAGCAGAATAGTGAGTGCAGCTCTGGAGTATAATACAGGATGTAACTCAGGATCAGTACAGGATAAGTAATGTCATGTATGTACACAGTGACTGCACCAGCAGCAGAATAGTGAGTGCAGCTCTGGGGTATAATACAGGATGTAACTCAGGATCAGTACAGGATAAGTAATGTTATGTATGTACACAGTGACTGCACCAGCAGCAGAATAGTGAGTGCAGCTCTGGTGTATAATACAGGATGTAACTCAGGATCAGTACAGGATAAGTAATGTTATGTATGTACACAGTGACTGCACCAGCAGCAGAATAGTGAGTGCAGCTCTGGGGTATAATACCGGATGTAACTCAGGATCAGTACAGGATAAGTAATGTCATGTATGTACACAGTGACTGCGCCAGCAGCAGAATAGTGAGTGCAGCTCTGGGATATAATACAGGATGTAACTGAGGATCAGTACAGGATAAGTAATGTCATGTATGTACACAGTGACTGCGCCAGCAGCAGAATAGTGAGTGCAGCTCTGGAGTATAATACAGGATGTAATTCAGGATCAGTACAGGATAAGTAATGTCATGTATGTACACAGTGACTGCACCAGCAGCAGAATAGTGAGTGCAGCCCTGGGGTATAATACAGGATCAGTAATGTCATGTATGTACACAGTGACTGCACCAGCAGCAGAATAGTGAGTGCAGCTCTGGGGTATAATACAGGGTGTAACTCAGGATCAGTACAGGATAAGTAATGTCATGTATGTACACAGTGACTGCACCAGCAGCAGAATAGTGAGTGCAGCTCTGGGGTATAATACAGGGTGTAACTCAGGATCAGTACAGGATAAGTAATGTCATGTATGTACACAGTGACTGCACCAGCAGCAGAATAGTGAGTGCAGCTCTGGAGTATAATACAGGATGTAATTCAGGATCAGTACAGGATAAGTAATGTCATGTATGTACACAGTGACTGCACCAGCAGCAGAATAGTGAGTGCAGCTCTGGAGTATAATACAGGATGTAACTCAGGATCAGTACAGGATAAGTAATGTCATGTATGTACACAGTGACTGCACCAGCAGCAGAATAGTGAGTGCAGCTCTGAAGTATAATTCAGGATCAGTAATGTCATGTATGTACACAGTGACTGCACCAGCAGCAGAATAGTGAGTGCAGCTCTGGGGTATAATACAGGATGTAACTCAGGATCAGTACAGGATAAGTAATGTCATGTATGTACACAGTGACTGCACCAGCAGCAGAATAGTGAGTGCAGCTCTGGGGTATAATACAGGATGTAACTCAGGATCACTACAGGATAAGTAATGTCATGTATGTACACAGTGACTGCACCAGCAGCAGAATAGTGAGTGCAGCTCTGGAGTATAATACAGGATGTAACTCAGGATCAGTACAGAATAAGTAATGTCATGTATGTACACAGTGACTGCACCAGCAGCAGAATAGTGAGTGCAGCTCTGGAGTATACAGGCAGTTCCAGGGTTACATACAAGATATGTAGGTTTGTTCTTAAGTTGAATTTGTATGTAAGTTGGAACGATATATCCTTTGATGGTTTCCAAATACACACAGACACGCAGGGTTAATTAGAGGAATTTATTAGAGTATGTATGTGCCCTGTGCAGGACCTCGGGTGTAATCAGCATAAGATACGGCGCCCCCTCCTGGTTACACATGTGGCTCAGGTTGCAGGAGGGCGCTGGACACTTGATTTGAAAAATTCCAAATTTATCTCTAAACATTTTTTGAACAGGTGAATATATAAACTTATCTAAAATACATGGGATGGAGCGAATGGGTCATAACCGGCACCAGGGAACGGATCTGCGGGGATTGGGCTTTGTAGAACTTTTCATGTCCCATAAGAAATCATTTATGGAGGGCGACAACCGGCACAAGCGATTGTCATGACATAGAAGTGAGGACCAGAAACCATATAGCAGAACTCCCTTTAAGAGAGACCTAAACTTAAAGGGAGTGTATGAGCAGGTGAGTCCATACAGACTGCAGCCAGTGTGATGTATTGTCCCTGGAGAGAAGTGTAATCAGACCTCTGTGTATGTGGGTAGTAGCAGCAGAACTGTGATATATGGATTTATAGGCGTGTCCTCACACTGCTGTGCTCTGTGCATCCAGTGTTAGATATTGTCCTGAAGTGATGTGTATTCATACTTCTGTGCATGTTGTTAGTAGCAGCAGGACTGTGATATATGGATTTATATTCCATGATTGTACCTTCTGGGGGGGGGGGGGGTGTCCTCACACTGCTTTGTTCTTAGCTCTGTGCAAGGGAGGGGATGAGCAGCATTTAAATGTAGAGGACACAGACCACAGCAGCATAAGGATCTGTCTATAATGCACCTGGAGAACCTATAACCCACCTATCACAGTCCTGCTTCTACAGGTCTGATTTATACATCTATCCAAAGACAATACCCAACACTGACTATAGAGAGCACAGAGCACAGCAGTGTGAGGTCTGATTACACATATCTCTCCAGGGACCATACATAACAATGGCTGCAGTCTGTATGGTCACACTCTCTTAAAGGGGTCACTGGTGAAAAAGCATTGCACTAATGAACCAACAGATAAGGAATTTGAAATCTAGAGGTCACTATATTGTGTTAACCGAAAAATATTAAATAAAATCACCTCCAAAATCATATGGAAATGAACTGATAATAGTACGAGCAGAACTGACAGGCTCTTATGTTGGGGGCTCTATAGCACCTAGAACTGTGAGTCTGGTGTTATTTCGAAGAAAAGATATAGAACTGGAGATACAAAAATCGGTAAACGACTTTGTCGGGAATCGTCCCTTCCCTTATCTCTGCTTCTACAACACCTATGCTGGTGCATTTCTAAAGCTTTTGTATCTGAAAAATGACACCAGAATCTTGGTTATAGTTGCTATAGTTTAGTTGTTTTTTTGGTTTTTTTTCGGTAAATTGGTAATTTTACAACCTACTTGAGGATTCTGTGGGTTTTCAGGACCTTTTGGACCCCAGAGGCTAAATATGATATGAGATTATTTTTTAATGCTTTTATTACTACCCTTCAAGCCTTTATCTCCAATGATATGTTATATAATCAACCGATATGTGTCCACGATCCCCCACCCTTCGGATATGTTATGGGGGATGCCAGGGAGCGGGTCTATCAGACCTATCATTTCATCATCTTACATCGCTATAGGTTTGCTTAGAGAATTTTAAGATTTTTTGGGAGGGGGAAATCTGAGCTGCCCCTTTAAAATAAAGTGCATTGCTAATCTGTGCCCGATTCCTGCAGGATCTCTGGGTACTGCATGGCATCAGATCTCATATAATAATTTAGGGCAAAAGTATTAAAAAAAACATTTAATGTAAAAAAAATAATAATAATTGCACGGCCTATTGTAAGACTTTCAAAATGTGTCGTTTTTGTTATCTGGTTTTAGGTGCCAACATTCCATCCGCGAAACGCGGTGCACGCCGCCATATTTCCCGAACCGTATAGGCAGCTCCTGGATGTCAGGAACATTACAGTGAGACCCTATAGCGTATGTAAGGTCTGTCTGTAACGTCACGGACAATGCGGTGGTTACTGCTTTATGACTCCTTACCTGGGGCACATAATCGTGGTCCATCCCAAAAACATGGCGGCACAGAAAGAACAAGGCAGCCTGAACCCGGGATTAGATCTCTTTAAGATACCCGCCATTCCTACAGGGTAAAAGTGCCAGTACAGCATGACCAGGACGCACCCCCCCCACCCATCATTACACCCCCTCCCCACTGCGGAGACCCCCAACCCCTCCCCAACACTTCGCAAACTTCTCCAGTAACAAGCAAACTAAAATTTTCTCCATCAGCCCAGATTGTTTCATATAATAACCATTTAGAAACTTAAAAATAAAAATTTGGATTATAGGTGAGGGAGGGGTTAAGGGCTACGTCTTCCCTTCTTCATTAGCAGGTGGCATTGAATGGCGCGGATTCTGTCCTTGGCGGGGGCGAATTCCGGTTGGAGTTCCAAGGTGGACTCGTACCACCTCATGGCCTTCTCATATTCCTCCTGGGGACACAAACACAGGATGAGGTGTTACCTACATCATAGGGGTCCAACATATACTGGTCTGATGCAGGCATGACCCCCTGACCAGTATAGGGGTCCACCACTAGTGTCGCTATATTGGTTGGATGTTAGCGTGACCCCCAGGGGTCACAGCAACCACACACACCTACATGGAACCAGATAACCGGATGCACTCACCATCGCTACGTATACATTGGCCAGTGTGAAATGATTCACCACAAAGTGAGGGGCAATTTCCACCGCCATGGTGGCCACGATGATGGCGTCGTTCCATAGCTTGGCGTTGTGGAAGATGTTGGCTAGGCTAATGAGTGGCACGTCCTGGAGAGACAGAAGAGAGAGATTTTAGGTGGCGATGGTGTAATATGGTGCCATCAGGCTACAAACTTCTAATACAATTTATGTCTCAATTCATCACCATTTTCAAAACCTCTGCTTGCAGTCAGTACGCAGGCAAATCTCAATTCATATGTCCTGAATAGATCTGATACTTTTTAATGATGAACATTTGCTACAATTGTATCAAGTGTAGACAATACTTTAACACTTAGTATAAATTTTCCCTGCACTGACACATTGTAACGGTTCTGTTCTAATCCAGTTTACAGCTTCACAACAGACAAGGGCATCTATGGATGTCTAACTTGTAGGTAGGTAGGTGGAGGGTGACGGTTGGGATCTCCATAACTGGGAGAATGGAGGTCCCTAGTAGACATGAGCGGACAAAAGCTCAAATTTAGCCAATCCCAGCAAATGGATCCCCCTAACAACTAGTCATGGCCAAGATTGGAAAATCCGGCAATATGTCCGGCTCAGTCGGTTAAACCAGAAATTGAAAGTGGGGTCCGCTCATCTCTGGTCCCTCGTAGTGTTTGGCTGAAGCAGCGCACCAATCATCTACATGGCAGTACAGGAGATAGGTGACCTCTGCCCCCATAGACATGAATATATACACTGGAGAGCAAAATTAGAGAACACAATGACCTTTCCTAAAGGTCAAGGTCGTTGTGTGGACTATGAGATTATATCCTAACATAAGTAATACATCAGTATTTCATAAATTGTTTATATTCAAATGTAAAGACACCGATCAAAATTAGAGAACACCTTGAGATTGGTGATCGGACATTGTCTGGTGTGGATGCGGCATGGCCATAGCTCTGTAGGATCAGGGCACAAGGGATCCCGGTGTTTGTACCCCTCTTGGACCCCGGGCCAATGAGCAGACACGCAGGACCCTCATGTATAAAGGACCCCTGTGTAGGAAACCTGGGACTGACCTTCATGTGATGTGGGGCGTAGTGCAGGGCCTGGCGTAAGCAGTCTATGGCTTTCTTCCCCTGACCCTTCACCCTCCAGTATAAAGCCGCCATGCTGGATAGCACCCAGGACGTCTGGTTCTACAAGGGGAGAAAAACACAAGAAAAGAAAAAAAAAAAAAAAGTTAAGGAATTGTCAAGATTTTTTTATTAAGAACTTAGGTAACTATGTTATATATTCAGCAGGACAGGGATATATAGATCTCCTATGTCTCCTCTCATAGCAGATCCCTGGTCCCAAAAGCTTACAATCCAATTTCCCAGACAGGAATTCAAGTTATCTGTTCAATGGAAATCAAGTGACCTCAATTTTTTGTTTAGGTTTAAAGGGAATAAAATAATGAGTGAGAATTATTAAAAGGACCAATCAGAATCCATCACAATAAACTAGAGACACTTACAGGTAATCTTCTTATATGTGTTATCCATGGACTCCTTTAGCATAATTAATCAAGTTGATTTTAGAATAATGTGCCTCGGGGTGTTAGCAGAGCAACTCCCTGCTGTAGCTTCACAGGCTGTTACACTGTGCAGGAGCACCCCTCCCTGCTCCCACTGTGTGAGATTATGATAGGGAGACAGTGTAACAACCTGTGAAGGAGTAACAGGGTAACGCCCACCAGAGCACTTCTGTCTCATTAGCATAATGATACAAGTTGATTTTAGAAGGTAGGAGGCCATGGATAACACATATAAGAAGATACCGCAGTCCCGGTGCCTGGATCTATGTCCCTGGTTTATCAGGATGGATTTTGATGGTAGATTCCTTTAAGATGATGAATGTCTCTCCTTTGGGGGTCCGAGCCCTGGCAGCTCTCAGTGCCAGGCGCAGGTGTATGTACAGGTAGACCCGCAGCAGATTTCACTGACTCCCAACGTCTGGTCCTCAGCGATCTATACTACGGAAGTGTATCAATGACAGAACACACTCGTTAACCCCTTAGACGGGTTTCATCTAGTTTATGTTGTGACCGTCGTTAAGACCCCACTTAGACCCGAATCCATTATGTGGACTCACCTTCTCCAGCACCTTCATGATTCTGGTGCCCACCTGCTCCAGGGACTGTGGTGGGTACTTATCCTTGCCCAGGTTCTGTAAAACCTGATGGATACAATGTATCAGTTCTGCTGAGTCTCGGGTCTGCACGGTTCTGTGGAGAACTTACAGTGGTACTTACCTCCTTGAGCTGGCTCTCTCCTGTGTAGTGTATGGCGGCTCTGTTGGACACCCCATACAGGTGGTCCAGGGTGTGCATGCTGGGGGGTAGGTTGGCGTTGCACAGGGGCTCTACCCCGGGCTCCTGCAGCTGCGTGGCGAAGTCCACGTGTTCTGTGATACTACGAGGGCAGAACCCGGCAGTGAGACCACGGACACACAGAATTGTGGGGATACGTTGGGATAAATCTCGCTACTTACTCAATGTTCTTGGCTGATACGGCCAGCCAGGTACTGGCCACGGTGGACAGCTCCACGCGCCGCAGCTTTAGGCACTCGTCAGGGCTGGGCCACCCAAGGCTGCGGTAATCCGGTCTCCTGCCTGAACATGGAAGAGTCATGATACAGAACAGACTGAGCATATACATTGTAACAAGGAAGCAGAGAGTTCTGATGCAGGAGGATTACCATTCACTGACAGCAAGCAGAGATGGTGAACACAAAAACCTTGCAAATCATTTACCTGAAGGTCCGGGGGAAGGTATTTTTGGCCCGCTGATCTCCAGCCCAGCTTGAAAGTCCTCATTATCCGCATCAATGACGTCCTCTCCCATCCCCTCCGGGAGGTCGGCGGCGCTGGGGTCGTCTGACCTCGACTTCTTTACTCGCTTTACCTGGAACGTGATCTATGACACAAGACGGAGAGTCATCAATCGGTACAATATCCCCCCCACCCCACTGCACAGAGTAACTACCCCATCACAAATACAACTTACCCACTCAGCCTCCTCATCATCTTCACAGTCTCCAAAGCAGGACCCCGACTGACCGTCCTGAGACCCTTTCTTCAAGACCCTAATTCCCTGAAGGTCCATACGACGACCTTTCAGCTCCAGCGCCCCCTCAAAGGCTTCAAGAGGCCACGAGTTCTCAAACTCATCCACAAGAGCCAACATCTCATCAGAGATCGGGGCCTCCGGGGCAGAATCTTCTGTAGTGTTGGTTTCAGCCATAACAACATCTGAATGACGAGACAGAGCTGCACTCACTATTCTGCTGCTGGTGCAGTCACTGTGTGCATACATGACATTACTTATCCTGTACTGATCCTGAGTTACATCCTGTATTATACTCCAGAGCTGCACTCACTATTCTGCTGCTGGTGTAGTCACTGTGTACATACATGACATTACTTATCCTGTACTGATCCTGAGTTACATCCTGTATTATACTCCAGAGCTGCACTCACTATTCTGCTGCTGGTGCAGTCACTGTGTACATACATGACATTACTTATCCTGTACTGATCCTGAGTTACATCCTGTATTATACTCCAGAGCTGCACTCACTATTCTGCTGCTGGTGCAGTCACTGTGTACATACATGACATTACTTATCCTGTACTGATCCTGAGTTACACCCTGTATTATACTCCAGAGCTGCACTCACTATTCTGCTGCTGGTGCAGTCACTGTGTATATACATGACATTACTTATCCTGTACTGATCCTGAGTTACATCCTGTATTATACCCCAGAGCTGCACTCACTATTCTGCTGCTGGTGCAGTCACTGTGCACATACATGACATTACTTATCCTGTACTGATCCTGAGTTACATCCTGTATTATACCCCAGAGCTGCACTCACTATTCTGCTGCTGGTGCAGTCACTGTGTACATACATGACATTACTTATCCTGTACTGATCCTGAGTTACATCCTGTATTATACCCCAGAGCTGCACTCACTATTCTGCTGCTGGTGCAGTCACTGTGTACATACATGACATTACTTATCCTGTACTGATCCTGAGTTACATCCTGTATTATACTCCAGAGCTGCACTCACTATTCTGCTGCTGGTGCAGTCACTGTGTACATACATGACATTACTTATCCTGTACTGATCCTGAGTTACACCCTGTATTATACTCCAGAGCTGCACTCACTATTCTGCTGCTGGTGCAGTCACTGTGTATATACATGACATTACTTATCCTGTACTGATCCTGAGTTACATCCTGTATTATACCCCAGAGCTGCACTCACTATTCTGCTGCTGGTGCAGTCACTGTGTACATACATGACATTACTTATCCTGTACTGATCCTGAGTTACATCCTGTATTATACTCCAGAGCTGCACTCACTATTCTGCTGCTGGTGCAGTCACTGTGTACATACATGACATTACTTATCCTGTACTGATCCTGAGTTACACCCTGTATTATACTCCAGAGCTGCACTCACTATTCTGCTGCTGGTGCAGTCACTGTGTATATACATGACATTACTTATCCTGTACTGATCCTGAGTTACATCCTGTATTATACCCCAGAGCTGCACTCACTATTCTGCTGCTGGTGCAGTCACTGTGTACATACATGACATTACTTATCCTGTACTGATCCTGAGTTACATCCTGTATTATACCCCAGAGCTGCACTCACTATTCTGCTGCTGGTGCAGTCACTGTGTACATACATGACATTACTTATCCTGTACTGATCCTGAGTTACATCCTGTATTATACCCCAGAGCTGCACTCACTATTCTGCTGCTGGTGCAGTCACTGTGTACATACATGACATTACTTATCCTGTACTGATCCTGAGTTACATCCTGTATTATACTCCAGAGCTGCACTCACTATTCTGCTGCTGGTGCAGTCACTGTGTACATACATGACATTACTTATCCTGTACTGATCCTGAGTTACACCCTGTATTATACTCCAGAGCTGCACTCACTATTCTGCTGCTGGTGCAGTCACTGTGTATATACATGACATTACTTATCCTGTACTGATCCTGAGTTACATCCTGTATTATACCCCAGAGCTGCACTCACTATTCTGCTGCTGGTGCAGTCACTGTACATACATGACATTACTTATCCTGTACTGATCCTGAGTTACATCCTGTATTATACCCCAGAGCTGCACTCACTATTCTGCTGCTGGTGCAGTCACTGTGTACATATATGACATTACTTATCCTGTATTATACTCCAGAGCTGCACTCACTATTCTGCTGCTGGTGCAGTCACTGTGTACATACATGACATTACTTATCCTGTACTGATCCTGAGTTACATCCTGTATTATACCCCAGAGCTGCACTCACTATTCTGCTGGTGCAGTCACTGTGTACATACATGACATTACTTATCCTGTACTGATCCTGAGTTACATCCTGTATTATACACCAGAGCTGCACTCACTATTCTGCTGCTGGTGCAGTCCCTGTGTACATACATGACATTACTTATCCTGTACTGATCCTGAGTTACATCCTGTATTATACCCCAGAGCTGCACTCACTATTCTGCTGCTGGTGCAGTCACTGTGTACATACATGACATTACTTATCCTGTACTGATCCTGAGTTACATCCTGTATTATACCCCAGAGCTGCACTCACTATTCTGCTGCTGGTGCAGTCACTGTGTACATACATGACATTACTTATCCTGTACTGATCCTGAGTTACATCCTGTATTATATTCCAGAGCTGCACTCACTATTCTTCTGCTGGTGCAGTCACTGTGTACATACATGACACTACTGATCCTGTACTGATCCTGAGTTACATCCTGTATTATACTCCAGAGCTGCACTCACTATTCTGCTGCTGCTGCCGTCCCTGTGTACATACATGACATTACTTATCCTGTACTGATCCTGAGTTACATCCTGTATTATACTCCAGAGCTGCACTCACTATTCTGCTGCTGGTGCAGTCACTGTGTACATACATGACATTACTTATCCTGTACTGATCCTGAGTTACATCCTGTATTATACCCCAGAGCTGCACTCACTATTCTGCTGCTGGTGCAGTCACTGTGTACATACATGACATTACTTATCCTGTACTGATCCTGAGTTACATCCTGTATTATACTCCAGAGCTGCACTCACTATTCTGCTGCTGGTGCAGTCACTGTGTACATACATGACATTACTTATCCTGTACTGATCCTGAGTTACATCCTGTATTATACTCCAGAGCTGCACTCACTATTCTGCTGCTGGTGCAGTCACTGTGTACATACATGACATTACTTATCCTGTACTGATCCTGAGTTACATCCTGTATTATACTCCAGAGCTGCACTCACTATTCTGCTGCTGGTGCAGTCACTGTGTATATACATGACATTACTTATCCTGTACTGATCCTCAGTTACATCCTGTATTATACTCCAGAGCTGCACTCACTATTCTGCTGCTGCCGTCCCTGTGTACATACATGACATTACTTAGGTTTATCTGAACTACTCTCCTCTTCCTTTCTATAGAGCTGTTGGGGGTAGTCATATTTGCTGATCAACCTCCCTTTAAAAATAACCCAAAAATAGTCCCATCTATAGTATACAGTAAGACATCACTAGAATACCTTGCTGCGCTCTGTGCACTATTACAGCGCCCCTGACAGGTGAACACTTACGTTCTAGATGCAATGTGGAGCCAGTTGAAGGGTCCGTCCTCTCCTCCGGGGGGCGCTGGTCGTCCTCTTGTGTGTAACTGTGGAAGTATTTCTGTGTATTGGGCTCCTTGTCTGGAGCGTGGCAGTGCCCTGGAAAACACAACGTACACAATTAAAGGGGTGAGATAAATAGCAAAGTGGATTATATGGCAGGTGCCCCCCATTCTCTGAGCAAGACCCTAAAATCTGCAGTGTTATTAGGCTGCTAGCCAAAGAGAATGGCAGGTAACTACAACTCCCAGCATGCAATGACAGATGCTCCTTTAAGAAGCGATGGTCCTCAACATCCTTCACGTGATTGGTACATTAGCAGCAGTTTCCCGCCAGCAGCGCACGGACGTCTGGATGAAGAAAGGAGACGCTTCTTTAGCGACAACGTTCGTCATCAGGCGGCAAACAGCTCACAGACGTATTCAGACAACTCGTAAAACGTTACGACGAGAGACTCAAAGCCAAAGACAATTATGTGTCCTGATACAACCCAGAGCCGTGTCCTGTCATATACAGCAGTCATGTGACCTGCATCATCCAGTACAGAATAAGTAATGTCATGTATGTACACAGTGACTGCACCTGCAGCAGAATAGTGAGTGCAGCTCTGGAGTATAATACAGGATGTAACTCAGGATCAGTACAGGATAAGTAATGTCATGTATGTACACAGTGACTGCACCAGCAGCAGAATAGTGAGTGCAGCTCTGGGGTATAATACAGGATATAACTCAGGATCAGTACAGGATAAGTAATGTCATGTATGTACACAGTGACTGCACCAGCAGAATAGTGAGTGCAGCTCTGGAGTATAATACAGGATGTAACTCAGGATCCGTACAGGATAAGTAATGTCATGTATGTACACAGTGACTGCACCTGCAGCAGAATAGTGAGTGCAGCTCTGGGGTATAATACAGGATGTAACTCAGGATCAGTACAGGATAAGTAATGTCATGTATGTACACAGTGACTGCACCAGCAGCAGAATAGTGAGTGCAGCTCTGGGGTATAATACAGGATGTAACTCAGGATCAGTACAGGATAAGTAATGTCATGTATGTACACAGTGACTGCACCTGCAGCAGAATAGTGAGTGCAGCTCTGGGGTATAATACAGGATGTAACTCAGGATCAGTACAGGATAAGTAATGTCATGTATGTACACAGTGACTGCACCAGCAGCAGAATAGTGAGTGCAGCTCTGGGGTATAATACAGGATGTAACTCAGGATCAGTACAGGATAAGTAATGTCATGTATGTACACAGTGACTGCACCTGCAGCAGAATAGTGAGTGCAGCTCTGGGGTATAATACAGGATGTAACTCAGGATCAGTACAGGATAAGTAATATCATGTATGTACACTGTGATTGCACCAGCAGCAGAATAGTGAGTGCATCTCTGGGGTATAATACAGGATGTAACTCAGGATCAGTACAGAATAAGTAATGTCATGTATGTACACAGTGACTGCACCTGCAGCAGAATAGTGAGTGCAGCTCTGGGGTATAATACAGGATGTAACTCAGGATCAGTACAGAATAAGTAATGTCATGTATGTACACAGTGACTGCACCTGCAGCAGAATAGTGAGTGCAGCTCTGGAGTATAATACAGGATGTAACTCAGGATCAGTACAGGATAAGTAATGTCATGTATGTACACAGTGACTGCACCTGCAGCAGAATAGTGAGTGCAGCTCTGGGGTATAATACAGGATGTAACTCAGGATCAGTACAGGATAAGTAATGTCATGTATGTACACAGTGACTGCACCTGCAGCAGAATAGTGAGTGCAGCTCTGGAGTATAATACAGGATGTAACTCAGGATCAGTACAGGATAAGTAATGTCATGTATGTACACAGTGACTGCACCAGCAGCAGAATAGTGAGTGCAGCTCTGGGGTATAATACAGGATGTAACGCAGGATCAGTACAGGATAAGTAATGTCATGTATGTACACAGTGACTGCACCAGCAGCAGAATAGTGCGTGCAGCTCTGGAGTATAATACAGGATGTAACTCAGGATCAGTACAGGATAAGTAATGTCATGTATGTACACAGTGACTGCACCAGCAGCAGAATAGTGAGTGCAGCTCTGGGGTATAATACAGGATGTAACTCAGGATCAGTACAGATAAGTAATGTCATGTATGTACACAGTGACTGCACCAGCAGCAGAATAGTGAGTGCAGCTCTGGGGTATAATACAGGATGTAACTCAGGATCAGTACAGGATAAGTAATGTCATGTATGTACACAGTGACTGCACCAGCAGGAGAATAGTGAGTGCAGCTCTGGAGTATAATACAGGATGTAACTCAGGATCAGTACAGGATAAGTAATGTCATGTATGTACACAGTGACTGCACCAGAAGCAGAATAGTGAGTGCAGCTCTGGGGTATAATCCAGGATGTAACTCAGGATCAGTACAGGATAAGTAATGTCATGTATGTACACAGTGACTGCACCAGCAGGAGAATAGTGAGTGCAGCTCTGGAGTATAATACAGGATGTAACTCAGGATCAGTACAGGATAAGTAATGTCATGTATGTACACAGTGACTGCACCAGCAGCAGAATAGTGAGTGCAGCTCTGGGGTATAATACAGGATGTAACTCAGGATCAGTACAGGATAAGTAATGTCATGTATGTACACAGTGACTGCAACAGCAGCAGAATAGTGAGTGCAGCTCTGGGGTATAATCCAGGATGTAACTCAGGATCAGTACAGGATAAGTAATGTCATGTATGTACACAGTGACTGCACCAGCAGCAGAATAGTGAGTGCAGCTCTGGAGTATAATACAGGATGCAACTCAGGATCAGTACAGGATAAGTAATGTCATGTATGTACACAGTGACTGCACCACCAGCAGCATAGTGAGTGCAGCTCTGGAGTATAATACAGGATGTAACTCAGGATCAGTACAGGATAAGTAATGTCATGTATGTACACAGTGACTGCACCAGCAGCAGAATAGTGAGTGCAGCTCTGGGGTATAATACAGGATGTAACTCAGGATCAGTACAGGATAAGTAATGTCATGTATGTACACAGTGACTGCACCAGCAGCAGAATAGTGAGTGCAGCTCTGGAGTATAATACAGGATGTAACTCAGGATCAGTACAGGATAAGTAATGTCATGTATGTACACAGTGACTGCAACAGCAGCAGAATAGTGAGTGCAGCTCTGGGGTATAATCCAGGATGTAACTCAGGATCAGTACAGGATAAGTAATGTCATGTATGTACACAGTGACTGCACCAGCAGCAGAATAGTGAGTGCAGCTCTGGGGTATAATACAGGATGTAACTCAGGATCAGTACAGGATAAGTAATGTCATGTATGTACACAGTGACTGCACCAGCAGCAGAATAGTGAGTGCAGCTCTGGGGTATAATACAGGATGTAACTCAGGATCAGTACAGGATAAGTAATGTCATGTATGTACACAGTGACTGCACCAGCAGCAGAATAGTGAGTGCAGCTCTGGGGTATAATACAGGATGTAACTCAGGATCAGTACAGGATAAGTAATGTCATGTATGTACACAGTGACTGCACCTGCAGCAGAATAGTGAGTGCAGCTCTGGGGTATAATACAGGATGTAACTCAGGATCAGTACAGGATAAGTAATGTCATGTATGTACACAGTGACTGCACCAGCAGCAGAATAGTGAGTGCAGCTCTGGGGTATAATACAGGATGTAACTCAGGATCAGTACAGGATAAGTAATGTCATGTATGTACACAGTGACTGCACCTGCAGCAGAATAGTGAGTGCAGCTCTGGGGTATAATACAGGATGTAACTCAGGATCAGTACAGAATAAGTAATGTCATGTATGTACACAGTGACTGCACCTGCAGCAGAATAGTGAGTGCAGCTCTGGGGTATAATACAGGATGTAACTCAGGATCAGTACAGAATAAGTAATGTCATGTATGTACACAGTGACTGCACCTGCAGCAGAATAGTGAGTGCAGCTCTGGAGTATAATACAGGATGTAACTCAGGATCAGTACAGGATAAGTAATGTCATGTATGTACACAGTGACTGCACCTGCAGCAGAATAGTGAGTGCAGCTCTGGGGTATAATACAGGATGTAACTCAGGATCAGTACAGGATAAGTAATGTCATGTATGTACACAGTGACTGCACCTGCAGCAGAATAGTGAGTGCAGCTCTGGAGTATAATACAGGATGTAACTCAGGATCAGTACAGGATAAGTAATGTCATGTATGTACACAGTGACTGCACCAGCAGCAGAATAGTGAGTGCAGCTCTGGGGTATAATACAGGATGTAACGCAGGATCAGTACAGGATAAGTAATGTCATGTATGTACACAGTGACTGCACCAGCAGCAGAATAGTGCGTGCAGCTCTGGAGTATAATACAGGATGTAACTCAGGATCAGTACAGGATAAGTAATGTCATGTATGTACACAGTGACTGCACCAGCAGCAGAATAGTGAGTGCAGCTCTGGGGTATAATACAGGATGTAACTCAGGATCAGTACAGATAAGTAATGTCATGTATGTACACAGTGACTGCACCAGCAGCAGAATAGTGAGTGCAGCTCTGGAGTATAATACAGGATGTAACTCAGGATCAGTACAGGATAAGTAATGTCATGTATGTACACAGTGACTGCACCAGAAGCAGAATAGTGAGTGCAGCTCTGGGGTATAATCCAGGATGTAACTCAGGATCAGTACAGGATAAGTAATGTCATGTATGTACACAGTGACTGCACCAGCAGGAGAATAGTGAGTGCAGCTCTGGAGTATAATACAGGATGTAACTCAGGATCAGTACAGGATAAGTAATGTCATGTATGTACACAGTGACTGCAACAGCAGCAGAATAGTGAGTGCAGCTCTGGGGTATAATCCAGGATGTAACTCAGGATCAGTACAGGATAAGTAATGTCATGTATGTACACAGTGACTGCACCAGCAGCAGAATAGTGAGTGCAGCTCTGGAGTATAATACAGGATGCAACTCAGGATCAGTACAGGATAAGTAATGTCATGTATGTACACAGTGACTGCACCACCAGCAGCATAGTGAGTGCAGCTCTGGAGTATAATACAGGATGTAACTCAGGATCAGTACAGGATAAGTAATGTCATGTATGTACACAGTGACTGCATCAGCAGCAGAATAGTGAGTGCAGCTCTGGGGTATAATACAGGATGTAACTCAGGATCAGTACAGGATAAGTAATGTCATGTATGTACACAGTGACTGCACCAGCAGCAGAATAGTGAGTGCAGCTCTGGGGTATAATACAGGATAAGTAATGTCATGTATGTGACATATTTAGGCTCATGTCCGTTGTGGAATGCCTGGACACATAATGGGTTACATGAGGCTCGTGATCTGATGAGGGGGGGGATGGATGTCACAGAGGGGATGAGTCCCCCGCTCCCCCATTAACCATAATCACTTTTACACTTAGATGCAACAAGCAGCAGCGCGGCAGAAGATGTGTAATTCATGAGAGCGCTGACGCCATATTCCAGCTCCCGCCTCGCAGGATAAAATTAGCCCCAGAGATCACATCAAGGAAACGATAATTTTTTTGCAGTGCATTGAAGCCGTTTAATGGCAATTTACGTCTCTCCTGCTCCACATCAGACGCGACTGTAACGTATCACTGCCTGATGTCACAAGCCGAACGCCCTGCCCCATCCCCTGTTACTCATATCATATGTACCCCAGACCCTCCACATCACCAGCCACACAAACTGTACAACTTATCCACCAAATACTCACTTTTTTATTTTGTTTTTTTAACATCAATCTTTAATTTGCTTCACAAATACATACATAGGTATTCTACTGCAATAACATACAAGAATATAACCGCTATAATACCGCCCCCTATGTACAGGAATATAACTACTATAATACTGCCCCCTATGTACAAGAATATAACTACTATAATACTGCCCCCTATGTACAAGAATATAACTACTATAATACTGCCCCCTATGTACAGGAATATAACTACTATAATACTGCCCCCTATGTATAGGGATATAACTACTATAATACTGCCCCCTATGTACAGGGATATAACTACTATAATACTGCCCCCTATGTACAGGGATATAACTACTATAATACTGCCCCCTATGTACAAGAATATAACTACTATAATACTGCCCCCTATGTACAGGAATATAACTACTATAATACTGCCCCCTATGTACAAGAATATAACTACTATAATTCTGCCCCCTATGTACAGGAATATAACTACTATAATACTGCCCCCTATGTACAAGAATATAACTACTATAATACTGCCCCCTATGTACAAGAATATAACTACTATAATACTGCCCCCTATGTACAGGAATATAACTACTATAATACTGCCCCCTATGTACAGGAATATAACTACTATAATACTGCCCCCTATGTACAGGAATATAACTACTATAATACTGCCTCCTATGTACAGGAATATAACTACTATAATACTGCCCCCTATGTACAAGAATATAACTACTATAATACTGCCCCCTATGTACAAGAATATAACTACTATAATACTGCCCCCTATGTACAAGAATATAACTACTATAATACTGCCCCCTATGTACAAGAATATAACTACTATAATACTGCCCCTATGTACAAGAATATAACTACTATAATACTGCCCCCTATGTACAGGAATATAACTACTATAATACTGCCCCCTATGTACAAGAATATAACTACTATAATACTGCCCCCTATGTACAGGAATATAACTACTATAATACTGCCCCCTATGTACAGGAATATAACTACTATAATACTGCCCCCTATGTACAGGAATATAACTACTATAATACTGCCCCCTATGTACAAGAATATAACTACTATAATACTGCCCCCTATGTACAGGAATATAACTACTATAATACTGCCCCCTATGTACAGGAATATAACTACTATAATACTGCCCCCTATGTACAGGAATATAACTACTATAATACTGCCCCTATGTACAAGAATATAACTACTATAATACTGCCCCCTATGTACAAGAATATAACTACTATAATACTGCCCCTATGTACAGGAATATAACTACTATAATACTGCCCCCTATGTACAAGAATATAACTACTATAATACTGCCCCCTATGTACAAGAATATAACTACTATAATACTGCCCCCTATGTACAGGAATATAACTATTATAATACTGCCCCTATGTACAAGAATATAACTACTATAATACTGCCCCCTATGTACAGGAATATAACTACTATAATACTGCCCCCTATGTACAGGAATATAACTACTATAATACTGCCCCCTATGTACAGGAATATAACTACTATAATACTGCCCCCTACGTACAAGAATATAACTACTATAATACTGCCCCCTACGTACAAGAATATAACTACTATAATACTGCCCCCTATGTACAGGAATATAACTACTATAATACTGCCCCCTACGTACAAGAATATAACTACTATAATACTGCCCCCTATGTACAGGAATATAACTACTATAATACTGCCCCCTATGTACAAGAATATAACTACTATAACACAGCCCCCTATGTACAAGAATATAATTACTATAATACTGCCCCCTGTGTACAAGAATATAACTACTATAATACTGCCCCCTATGTACAGGAATATAACTACTATAATACTGCCCCCTATGTACAGGAATATAACTACTATAATACTGCCCCCTATGTACAGGAATATAACTACTATAATACTGCCCCTATGTACAAGAATATAACTACTATAATACTGCCCCCTATGTACAGGAATATAACTACTATAATACTGCCCCCTATGTACAGGAATATAACTACTATAATACTGCCCCTATGTACAAGAATATAACTACTATAATACTGCCCCCTATGTACAAGAATATAACTACTATAACACTGCCCCCTATGTACAAGAATATAACTACTATAACACAGCCCCCTATGTACAAGAATATAATTACTATAATACTGCCCCCTGTGTACAAGAATATAACTACTATAATACTGCCCCCTATGTACAAGAATATAACTACTATAATACTGCCCCCTATGTACAGGAATATAACTACTATAATACTGCCCCCTATGTACAGGAATATAACTACTATAATACTGCCCCTATGTACAAGAATATAACTACTATAATACTGCCCCCTATGTACAGGAATATAACTACTATAATACTGCCCCCTATGTACAGGAATATAACTACTATAATACTGCCCCTATGTACAAGAATATAACTACTATAATACTGCCCCCTATGTACAAGAATATAACTACTATAATACTGCCCCCTATGTACAAGAATATAACTACTATAATACTGCCCCCTATGTACAAGAATATAACTACTATAATACTGCCCCCTATGTACAGGAATATAACTACTATAATACTGCCCCTATGTACAAGAATATAACTACTATAATACTGCCCCCTATGTACAAGAATATAACTACTATAATACTGCCCTCTATGTACAATAATATAACTACTATAATACTGCCCCCTATATACAGGAATATGACTACTATAATACTGCCCCCTATGTACAAGAATATAACTACTATAATACTGCCCCCTATGTACAGGAATATAACTACTATAATACTGCCCCCTATGTACAGGAATATAACTACTATAATACTGCCCCCTATGTACAGGAATATAACTACTATAATACTGCCCCCTATGTACAGGAATATAATTACTATAATACTGCACCCTATGTACAAGAATATAACTACTATAATATTGCCCCCTATGTACAGGAATATAACTACTATAAATACTGCCCCCTATGTACAAGACTATAACTACTATAATACTGCCCCCTATGTACAAGAATATAACTACTATAATACTGCCCCCTATGTACAGGAATGTAACTACTATAATACTGCCCCCTATGTACAAGAATATAACTACTATAATACTGCCCCCTATGTACAGGGATATAACTACTATAATACTGCCCCCTATGTACAAGAATATAACTACTATAATACTGCCCCTATGTACAAGAATATAACTACTATAATACTGCCCCCTATGTACAGGGATATAACTACTATAATACTGCCCCCTATGTACAAGAATATAACTACTATAATACTGCCCCCTATGTACAGGAATATAACTACTATAATACTGCCCCCTATGTACAGGAATATAACTACTATAATACTGCCCCTATGTACAAGAATATAACTACTATAATACTGCCCCCTATGTACAGGAATATAACTACTATAATACTGCCCCCTATGTACAGGAATATAACTACTATAATACTGCCCCTATGTACAAGAATATAACTACTATAATACTGCCCCCTATGTACAAGAATATAACTACTATAATACTGCCCCCTATGTACAAGAATATAACTACTATAATACTGCCCCCTATGTACAAGAATATAACTACTATAATACTGCCCCCTATGTACAGGAATATAACTACTATAATACTGCCCCTATGTACAAGAATATAACTACTATAATACTGCCCCCTATGTACAAGAATATAACTACTATAATACTGCCCTCTATGTACAATAATATAACTACTATAATACTGCCCCCTATATACAGGAATATGACTACTATAATACTGCCCCCTATGTACAAGAATATAACTACTATAATACTGCCCCCTATGTACAGGAATATAACTACTATAATACTGCCCCCTATGTACAGGAATATAACTACTATAATACTGCCCCCTATGTACAGGAATATAACTACTATAATACTGCCCCCTATGTACAGGAATATAATTACTATAATACTGCACCCTATGTACAAGAATATAACTACTATAATATTGCCCCCTATGTACAGGAATATAACTACTATAAATACTGCCCCCTATGTACAAGACTATAACTACTATAATACTGCCCCCTATGTACAAGAATATAACTACTATAATACTGCCCCCTATGTACAGGAATGTAACTACTATAATACTACCTCCTATGTACAGGAATATAACTACTATAATACTGCCCCTATGTACAAGAATATAACTACTATAATACTGCCCCTATGTACAAGAATATAACTACTATAATACTGCCCCCTATGTACAGGAATATAGCAGCGATGATCCTCTATGTAATCAGGTCCCATGTCCTGAGATGCCCCCTGGGTTTTGTCCTCTCCATCTATGACATGTTGTCTATGTGACGCGCTCTCTCCATCAGGCAGGGGTGTGGCGGGTGTTGGGGTGTATTGGGGGGGTTGTGTATGACTTACATCTGGCAGCACAGTGGGTGCTGATCTATAAATAGTCTTCTCAGTAATGAATGGGGGTGGTGGTTATTCTCTAGGAGACGCTGCGGCTCCTTTCATATCCCTCCTGTCACTGGCTGCGGCTCAATGTGTGACGTGAAAGCAGAAGTGACTTCCCCTCCGCTCTCTGGGCCCAAACACGGAGCTAAATTTAACTCTCCAACCCCGAGTGCAGATAAGAGAGACTAGAAAATGTGATTAGTGATGCCTCTCACACACGGCGTGCCGCTGCTACATATAGCCAGGCCGCCCGTGCCCCGAATATTAATAACCGCCTCATCCAGAGGAGATCACGAGCCGGAGAGAGGGAGGAGGGGGAGGAGGATGAAGGAGAGAGCAGAGAGGACAGGAGACTGCAAGATACAACGGAATGCTGGGACATGTGGTACCACAGCACAGGGGCAACAATGTAACAAAGAATCCCACACGGAATTCTAAACTATTCTACAGAGGATCTGCTCTTACCCTTTAAAGGGAACTTGTCACCAGGTTTTACCCCACTTAACTACCACCCCCCTGGGTCCGGAATGAAATATCCTTTCTAGAATTTCATCTTTTATGTGAGATATCTTCCATTTACCTATAAAAAAATATCCTTAGAGTTGAGCAAATATGACTCTTCTCACCATATTTACATGAAATGAGTCAAGTTTAGTGGTTACCGGGGAAGAGTCAATGCAGAATCCTTAATCTCCTGTGCTGTAGCACCTAGAAACATGCTGCCGGTGTCATATTAAAGATACAAATCTCATCTTTCAGATCACATCAGGTTTATGGTTCTGTTTCTATAGACAGGACGCTAAAATTAGACAGGAACTCCATCTTTATCCGCAGTTTGCATTTCAAGCTAGGTCTTTAGCTGCCTCTATCTCTTCTTTTGTAGCTCACAAAACCATAAGCCTGGTGTAATTTGAAAGATGATAATCTTATAATTAAATATGACAAAAGCAGCAAGTTTCTAGGTGCTATAGAACAGATAGGGGCACTACAACTGTAACCACTAAATTTGACTCATCTCATGTGAAAGTTAGATGAGAAGAGTCATATTTGTCTTGACTTGAAAGGACATTTGTTCCCCAACCCGAGGGGGCTGGTAGTTGAGTGGGGTAAAACTTTGTGACAGGTTGTCTTCAAATAGCATCACTCTGGTCTGTGTGGCAGTGTCTGGTATTACATACTTAAAGGGATCTTCCGTCTTGAACGGTTATCAGTCATCTACAGGATAGAATAAAAGAATCTGATTGGTGCCCATAAATCCCTAGAATAGGAGCCCTGTTCTTTCTGATCAATGCAGCTGCAGATTCCCAATTATCTGAAATTAAGGTAGGTTTTCTACATCCCTTTAAAGTTTCAGGTTCAGCATGTAGGGCTCATCTGTATGCATAGCATTGAAGGGATCACCATTGTGCACAACAACAGGGGTCCTATTCCCTGTAATGTATGTAGCAGTGCGCCCCAGCTCTACCTCCTTTCTATTGGACTACCGGAGATGGCATTGCTCCGGGAGTCCCAGAGACAGTGATCGGATCCGGAAGAAGCGGACCCCATTGTCATGATCTCAGGGCCACCAGCGAGTCATGCACATGATTGGGGGATAGGTTTACAGCATGGGCCAACAAATTTAACCCCTTAACGCCGAAGCCACTTTTCACCTTCCTGACACGGCCCTCTGACACTATAAATGGTTATAACTTTGGAACGCTTTAACATATCCAAGTGATTTTGAAATTGTTTTCTCGTGACACATCGTACTTCATGTTAGTTAAAAAATTTTGGTGCTATGTTTTGCATTTATTTATGAGAAAATCAGATATTTGGTGAAAATTTGGAAAAATTTGCAATTTTCAAAATTCAAAATTTTCTACTTTTTCCACACATGAGTCATAACACCAAAAAACATAATAACTAACATTCACCGAATGTCTACTTTATACCTCCGTGGTTTTTTATGCATCCTCTTATTTTTGTAGGATGTTATGGGGCTTTGAACGTTAGGTGCGATTTTTCACATTTTCATAAAAAAAGCAAAATCCTGCTATTGAGGGACCTGCTCAGGTTTCAAGTCACTTTGAGAGGCCTAAATAAAAGTAAAACCCCATAAATTACCCCATTATAGAAACTACACCCCTCAACGTATGTATAACTACTTTTATGAAGTTTGTTAACCGTTCAATTGGTTTACAGGGGTTAAAACAAAAATCGGGTGCAATTTCGAAATTACATTTTCTTTGGCTAAATGATTGTGTTTTTCATAAAATGTACAAATTCTCAGTGGATAAAATAACAAAACGCTCCACAAAATTTGATCCCCAATCCCTCCCGCGTGTAACAATCCCCCATATGTGGTGGTGACTGCTGTATGGGCACACGCCAGGGCATGGAAGGGAAGCTGCGCCATTCAGAGCAGATTATGCATTGTCACTTTTTATTGGCTATACAATCTTTATTTTTTTGGCAATTTGGACATAAAAGGGCTTATTTTTTGCGACATGAGATGCACTTTACAAATACTTCATTTAAGTGGATCTGTAGCTTTTCGATGCGATTTCATTAACTCTTTAATGTATGGAGGAAAAGAAAATTGTCAATTTGGGGTTTCTTTTTTTTGTATATTTTGGGGGTCGTACACCGTACACTAAAAATACTATGATATTTTCATTCTATAGATCACTACGATTACGGTGATACCTCATTTATATAGTTTTTCATTTATTTTTACAATTTTGCTGGAGAAAAACTAATATAGAGGAAATCTCATTTGTTTCTGCATCGCCATCTTTTCGGAAACTTAACCTTAATATTTTTTGGTTGACAGAGCTAGTTTAGGGATTATTTTTTACGTGTTGAGTTGTCCTTTTCAGTGGTACCATTTTGGGGCACATAACTTTTTTTGATCACTTTTTAGAACATTTTTGTGAAGGGATTTTATGAAAATTTATATTTTTGGCGAGTTTTTCGGGTTTTGTTTTTACGGCGTTCACCGTACGGGTCCAATAATGTTTCTGACTTATTGTACGGATTGTTACGGACGCGGCGATACCAAATATGTGGGGGGTTTTGTTGATTTTCAGGTATTTTTACTTTATTAGATGTGTATAGGAAATGTTTGTGTTTAGGGGACTTTAACTCTATTTAATTAATTATTCTTATTAAAAATTGTGTTTATTCAGTGTTTTTAACTTTTTCTTTACTTTTACAGGTTAGCTTGAACAAGTTATCCACTGATCGCTTGTTCAAGCTATTCTTCACCTAATACAGTGTAATACAGATGTATTACACTGTATTATGTGACACACTGAGCATGCTGCGCATGCTCAGTGTGTCACAGCCGGGTCCTGCCAGAAGGCACGGACCCGGCTCCCGGAAGAAGATCGCGCAGCCCCGGGCACCGGCAGTCCCGGGGCTGCAATCGGAGCAGCGGGACCCCCCCGGTAAGCGCCGCTGGGGGGTCCGAATCCAGTTAAATGCCCCTAGCACGCCGCGGGGTTATAATATATAGCCGACACCCGCAGCTTCTGGCCCCGGCTCCATTCAGGAGCCGGGGCCAGAAGTTTGATGTACTATTACTGCATATTGCAGGGACGCACCTCCCGCCATGCAGTAATCGTACGTCAAATGTCGGGAAGGGGTTAAAGACCTCTCACCTCTTCAATGGGAATATTCTTATTTTTCTAGCATATTTTTAAAGAAATCTGTATTTTGTCATTCCTGTTACTCCTCTGGGAAATTAATGAATAAACCCTTTTTTTTTTGGCATTTCCCAAATTCCACATCCGATCATTGCTGTGAAGGGAGACAATACTGCCAAAAAGGATTCGGGAGGAATAAAAGAGGGACAGCAGAAGACCGAACAGCTAACTCCGGGTGCACAGGCCTTAATCACATTTGTCCGAGCTAAAAGTCGCCATTGCAGACGAGGTCTGTGTGACTAAAGAGCATCTAAAGGGTTATTCTAACTAAAAAGTGGCAGCAAATCCTTAAAATAGTTAACTCTTTGGGTGTAGTGCTGCACTCTTAACTTTAACCCTCTTGGAGCTAAAACAACGGTCCAGGGCTGATCCAGAAGTCCCAATGTTAAAATATAAAGAGATAAGAAATCCATATATTTTTATTTCTCTTTATAAATCCTTAAAATGTACCAAAAATGTATCACTATACAATGTCAGGGACCACCAACAGTACAAAGTTCAACAGTAATCGGAAAGCTTCTGCCATAATGACTTTCTGCAGCCACCACTAGGGGGAGCTCCCTGTATACAGATTATAAAGAGAGTTATCTATGGCACATAGAAAGTAATGGATAGAGAAGATCAACGCTCCAACAAGAACAGGAGGAACCCTAATGAGTTTTATTCAAGTTCATCTATTGATGATTAACCCTTTCTGTAAAATATCCCATATTTAAATTAGTTTTTCAGGAATCTGATATTGATTAGAACGTGTTATTAATATGGGTCAGTAAGGGCTCCGACAATCGGAAAACTACACAGCCAAGAGAGCCAGAAGCAGGGGGCTCTGTATGTGTAAAGTGGCTGCTGATAGCCTCCTATTATAATGAATGGAGGCCGAGCTGCAGTAGCACAGCATCACCACTACACACAACATGGAGCAGTCTTTCTGTGTCTCACTGATCTGATACTACTTACCTGTCCTCAGTGGAGTGGTGGTCTAATACCTAGAGATCTAAGCAGCCACCAGCACTACACAGAAGCAGGTGGCGCACACACAGTATAGTGGTCATGAGGGAGTACTCCAGCTCAACTCTACAATACTGTCCTTGGGGCGGCTGCAGGGCTTTTAGGTACCGGACCCCCAAATCTGATGTTCTGCACTAAAGGTAAGTCAATAATATCAAAAGGCTGAACAACCGCTCACAATAGGAGATGGTCCCTATAGACTACACGCACCCACCAACAAATTCTAGGCATAAAACTAGCAAAACCTCTGAAGTCATAACAGCAGAAGTGATGTAATTTGGAAGCATTTATTGCATGGACATGGGGGGTGAGGTGACTGTGAGCGGAGGCCAGGCTGTACACTTACCGCTGCACACAGAGGACGTGGCGTTGTACAGTAGTGGGTAGAGCTGGAGGCAGCGGATCATTTGGAGGCTGTCCCTACACTCCGGGCATCTTCTCTTTAGGTCCAAAGCAGCGCGGAAGACTTGTAGTGCACCCGACAGGTTCTTGAGGGACAGGTAAGCGTTCCCCAGGCTCAGCAGCGTCACAGGCTGGACACAAAACACAACACGTCACGTCACATATACAAACATGAAAGGGGTTTTCCTACTTGCCTAGGCTCCTGCTCCCTGATCCTTGTAGACACAGCCACTTAAAGGGATTCTCCAGTCATAGCAAGTTAGGTCCTATGCAGAGGATAGGGCCCAACTTGCTCATCAGTGGGGGGCCTCAGCGATTCATCTTGAGAACAGGGGGTGCATTGTACCCCTGTTGTGCTTGAGATGCAGTGCTGCTCTATGGCAATGACAAGAATTGCCATAGAATTGCGCAAATTATTAACGCAAATTACAGTATTTTTTCGGACTATAAGGCGCACCATTAATAAATGCCTGCTAAAATGTCTAGGTTCATATATAAGGAGCACTTGATTATAAGGATGAATGACCAGCAGGGGGCAGACCTGTGCACAGCTCAAGGCAGCTGTTGTCTGTAAGTACGGTTCATATATAAGGCGCACCATCAATAAATGCCTATAAGGGGCACCATCAATAAATGCCTGCTAAAATGTCTAGGTTCATATATAAGGCGCACCTGATTACAAGGATGAATGACTAGCAGGTTGCAGACCTATGCACAGCTCAAGGCAGCTGTTGTCTAAGTACGGTTCATATATAAGGCGCACCGGATTATAAGGCACACCTGATTATAAGGATGAATGACCAGCAGGTGGAGACCTGTGCACAGTACAAGGCAGCTATTGTCTGTAAGTATGGTTCATATATAAGGCGCGCCTTTGATTTCTGAGAAAATCAAAGGATTTTTTGTACGCCTTATAGTCCGAAAAATACGGTAATGAATAGGGAAAGTTACTGGATTTTTAGGTTAGGTTCTAGGTTCCCTCAAGGTCTTAACAAAAGACATGATATGATTTATCAGATATAATGTGTCCGTATGTTTGTATATATATATTTATTATTCGCTTTAATTCTCCGATGAGCTTGTCACCTTTAAGATTCAATGTGTGACATTTTTTGACACGTTATCCATGAAAGTTGTTATTTGTTTGATTTATTAATGTGATCACATGACCGCAATAGCGGACTATTTAAAAATAATCACCTGTTCATGTCGCACACTATGCCATGATGGAGTTTTTCCGAAACGCATAGGCATTACTGCTGTGTACATCTGTGTTCTCCGTATGTTCCCACGTGTTTTTTTATGAGAACATGAAATAAAGTACGACGGTTTTTACATGCTATTCTGGACTGTTGTACGAAGCCGGACCTTGTGGTTGTTTTCGTATATAAAGATTTGCTATTATTATAGGTAAACGGCTGAGATGGCAGGATGGTAAGTTGCAGTTGGCCTCCATCTTTCCATATGTGTTATTCCGGACTTCCCATTAATAGCGTTTTATAACACAGGACCGAATGCCCCCAGAGGAGTCATATGCAGGTGAAATCTAATTTTCTAAATATGTATTTATCTATTCGCTAAGCCCTGCCCCCGCGTCCTGAGGCCTTATGTAGCGATTTACAATCTCGGCACATTGGATGGGATTAGTACAAATTCCTGCATCCCAAGTGTTTGCACAGGAATGAAACGTGGCAGAATTTTCAAGCAGAAAAATCTCTATATTACATGAAAAACAAAAAAAAATTAATAAGAGCGATGGAGCTGACACGTGCCGACTGTCACCGCCTTTGCATCTGCAGTTTATATGTGATGTTATCAGCTTTATTCTTCAGATTACATATCGATACGTGGTGTATGTACGGCCGGGTTCCATGCACCTCGCTAGTGCGCAGCCCGGGAGACTATACGTCAGTGTGAACGCAGCCTTACCTATAGACGACGTTGCATCTCGGGTATTTCGGACATATCTATAGGATAAGTCACATCTATCCTAGGTGCGGGTCTCCCCTATATCATGAGAACTAAGGTTTATTGAGTGGAGCAGAAGTTAAATGGACTGTGTTCTGCCAGTTTGAGTCAATGGAAGCACCAAAAATATATCAAGTAGAGAAGGGACCTGCACATATCAGATATTTATGACATATTCTATAGAAACATCATAAAAGGATGAAATATGAACATCCGTTTTCGCAACAAGGAGCAGATCCAAACTGCAGCGAAAACGGTGTGAGTCCATGTATCCAGTAACAACCTCCAGCACTCACCTCAGAGGGATCCAGGGTCCGGGCTTGTATTAGTAATTTACTAGCTTCCATATAAAGGCCGTGGTGCAGCAGCACATTCGCCAGGTTCACCAGTGGAATATGTTGATGTGAAGCCGGAGCCACATTCAATGCCCTGCGCAGACAAGCGATGGCTTGTGTACAGTTCCCTATGGCTCGCCAATACAGAGCCGCCTCATTCAGGACGGACCACACCGGCCCGGAAGGCTGAAAGAGAACGGACGCGTTACATAAACCTCATGTGAATCACGTGAAGGATTATTCTCCTCTCATACAGAGATATTGTATTACAGACCTGAGCTAAAGTGTGATACAAGGAAAGCTTCAGCTCCTCTTCCGAGATACTGAGGTCATTGATGAGCGTCTGCAGGGCCTGGGGACAATACAATAACCCAGATGAGGAGACAGCACTGGCGCTATGGTATAGGTTGTGCACACAGCAATGTGACATAGACAGGTGTGCGTGTACCTGCTGAGCGTGCCTGTCCGGCTGCAGCTGCTGCAGGTCCATCCTCCCCTCCACCTCCATTAGCAGCCTCTGAAGAGTCTCGTTCTTGCGCTTTTCTGGAACAGAGGTGCAGTCTGGTGTATGCAGCTCAGGGTCTGTATCCATCTGCTTCAGGACGGCCGGGCTGACACTGGGGCGATAAAGGGACAAATCTGTTACATTTATGTGTCCAAAACTCCTAATGGAGAAATACTTTATTACTGAATTTGTATTCAATCCAGTCATAGAAGTATATCCCCCCACTATGGATCCCCCCCCGCCTATTCAGAGCAGCACAACCCCTTCTTACATGGTGACCTATTAACATTAAGAGGTGCATAGGGACCTGTAGTGTAAGTGACCAGCACCATTTATAGCACCTCGGTGACGTATATGGTGCAGAAGCAACGCAGACCATGTATGATGTATGACGAGGTTATCCATTCTTCCCACTTTCTAGTATTCCGAAGTCAAAGGGTTTGGTCAAAGTTTTAATGTCATCCCCTATTGTAGTATAGGAAATAACACGCTGATGACTGGTGATGGTCCCAATGGTAAAACCCCCAATCAGAACAGGGGAATAATTCCAAGGGTTTAAATAGAATGACAAACTGGATATGCATAGTGCTGCCCGATTCATTCTAGATCTGTGACACTATCTAGGATAGCCTAATAATGGACAATCCCCAGACTTCACCCCAGTAAACTGTTTAGGTAGGGGGAAGAATTGTCCTTTCTAGAATCCCCTCAGAGGAGTCAAGTTTTGAGGCTGCTGGATAAGCGTCTATCTTAGGAAACTATCTATGGAAACTATAAAGATATTAATATTGTCATACTAAAGATAATAATATTTGGTTTAAAAAGATCCATAGCCTATTTCGGGACTTAATCTGGAAGCAGGGTGTGCCTAAAATAAAATTGGAGAAACTGCAATTGCCTAAGCATAAAGGGGGGTTGGCGCTCCCGGATGCGTGGGCATATTATATGGCAGCTCAGTGCCAGCACTTCGGAGGGTTGGAAAGACCGGGTGAGGAGTCCTGGTGCCCAGTAGTAGTTAGGCATTTTGGGGAAGCGTTGGATCCAGTGGTTGCATTAGAGGCGGGGAAGATGGGGAGCAAAGGAAGTCGATAGCCAACATTAGTATTGATGCAAAAAATTTGGAAAGTCTACAAACAGCTAATGGGGATAGGACCTTGGACAAAATATACTCCGCTATGGAATAATCCATATCTGGGGGAGGTATACATGTTGGATAATTTTCAAAGTTGGAAACAGAAGGGGGTAAAATATTTAAGACAGGTGTATGACGGATCCAACCTTAAGTCCTTTAGTCAATTGGAGGAGGAATTTGAAGTGCCCAGGAACATGTTTTATCAATACTTGCAGCTGAGACACAGGTTACAGGCGCAGTTGGATCTGAAGAGATTGAGTTTTCGCCATTGGGAGTCATGACAGGGGTAGTGCAAGCCCAGAATATGAGGAGTCATATCAATACTATATGGTGCAATATTATATAAACGGCTGGGTGATCTGATGGACATAACAAGGAGGAAATGGGACCTAGAGGTCGGGGAATTGCCGAATGATGAATGGGAGGAGATTTTAGAGTAACTGCTCGCGATGCTTAGCTGAGGGAGCTGACATACTACATATGTTCTGGGCATGCCCGGAGCTAAGAGGGTTGTGGAATAAAACCCAGCGTTTGATACAAAAGGTGTATGGTGTTCAGATTCAGCAAGATCCTAAAGTGTGTGTATTGGGGTTTGTGGGCGAGGTAGATGTCACTAGGGCAGAACAAACGGCAGTGGCTAAGGTGGTGTATCAAGTACGTAAGACCATTGCGAGGCATTGGTTGGATGCTGATCCGCCGAGGATGTCAGAAATCAAAAGCTCACTGAACAACACAATTAAGATGGAATTGGGAGTATACCTGAAGAGAGATGCAGTAAAGAAATTTGGGAAACAATGGAGAAAATGGCTGGAGTGCCCAGGAATGGGAACAGAAGATCTGATTCGGAGATGGCAAAGGGCATGCCCTATATAGGATAGATGGAATTGGGAGGGAAAAGGTGTACTGAGGTTGAAGGAGAAAGCTCTTTGGGAGATGGATTATGGGATGCTTCTTGAGGAGCATGATACAGCCAGACCTGGGAGGGAGGAGGGGGGGAATGATTATATGTACAGAACTAATGCTTCATTTTTACAGTTAAACTTGTGATATCTGTTATATGTATGCTGTAAAATACATACGCTTTAATAAAAGTTACCCGATTTAAAAAAAAAGATAATAATATACTGGCAGGAATTGGATTTTTATCTGCCCGAATCTCTGATTCTGTAGATCACAGAACTACAATCCTAATGCAATCTGAAAGATGATATTATTATCTTTAATATGTCACAAGAAACATCTTTCCATCTATCTATCTATCGAAAAACCTCTGTACTTGATGCTTTCAAACTCTGAACGGTTCCATGGTGGTTTCTGTGCGTCAGTGGGGATGTTTGGCCTGAAAACAACACAAATGGTAATGGGCCCCATTTTCTTGTGGTCAGTGGGGCTCCCTTTGATCAGCATGTTTTTTTCCTATACGGTTGATAGTAAACAACATTAACACTTGGGCCAATCCCTTTAAGGTCCATAAGGACACAAGGTTTTTTTTCTTGTTTCCCGCTTTTTTTTCCGTTATGTGGAAAAATCTTCAGAAACCAGACAGCCTCGGGTCTGACAAAGTCCCAAGGCTGTCAATGGCAACAGATCGCCGTCCCTCGATGGAGCGACAATCCGATCCAAGATGGAGGTGCCACAGCTTTGAGGGCGGCATAATAGCCGTGGTTATTAGCGGTGGGGGTTTGCTGCAATATGCAACAAACCCCACCTGTGTATGAAGAGGGCTCAGCCCTCTTCATACAACCCCCGCAACCGGAGCGGTAAGGGGTTAAAGTCTTTCCTATTCTGTTGCGGCTCACCTCAGCCCGGGCTGTCCGGGAGGTAGGTAGTATGTTGGAAGCTCTTCAGGTGGAGGCACCGTGGGAAACCTTTTGGCACAATCTTCCTTCTTGGGCCACAGATGATCAGTTTCTTGCTGCAGAAAAAAAAATTGGAAACCAATTAGAATTTTTACACTTAATACAAGTGAACAGGACAGAAAAAGTGAGATCCAACTACACAAAGAGAACTGCAACTTACGTGATACAGGGATGCATCCGAACCCCAAACTTTTATTGCAGATCTCGACACCGGGGGGCGCTGCAGCAGAATACTCTGATTTGCCTGGAGCTCTAGATTAACAGAGGTCATCTGTGCCGAGGAAGTATCATCCCCAAACTGGAAAGAGAGAAGCGACACACTGAGCGCAGGACAGACCGACAGAATGTGGTGGCATCTAAGTGACTTCTCTGAGACAAATGTAACCCCTTGTTCTAGAATCCCCGCCCCGACTTACCAACACAAGTTCCACATTCTCAAAGATGTCCCCCCGGTGGTAGCGCACAGGTAAGTCCCAAGGGCAGTGCAGATTGTGCTTACGGCTGCTGATCTGACAAATCTGATGGTTTCCTAAGACAATGAAGTAACAACAGTCATTAGAAGAAAATCTGCATCAAACTCCGCTGTTGATCTCTGTGTGAGAGATTTTGACAATTTTAGTGGAGCCCATGTAGAAGCGGCTTATATAAATATAGAGCATGTCACCTCGATGGTCACCGGGCCAGGGATATTTGGTACTTACTATAAGATGCCATCACTGTATGGCCAGTGGGGCCTGATCTCTAAGATGGTCATCTAACCAGAGAATAAAGGGACAGCACACTAGTGCAGCACAGCATATCCCATGGCCACCTCATCGGGTAGGTGACTGCAGCACAGCCCTAGTCAGGACAACAGGAATAGTGCCGTGTGCCCTTTATCTGAAAGTCCCAGGTGTAGGACCGCCAACATCATAAATTGCAAGCATATGCCATCAGTTCATGAGATACATGTACCCGGAAGTGTTGTTTCGATGGCTAGCACATGACCCCCATGTCTTTCTATGGGGTCAAACACATGGCTGTATTGCCTACGACCCCAGGAGTGAGAAGGCAGCCCTTGCCGCAAATGATTGAGCAAGTGATATTCCAGCCTCCTCTTCTACCATCATCAGCATGTGAGCGGAGCTCACCCCTACAATGATACAGAGGCCGCACATAACAGACAACGGGTGCACCTTGCTTTATTCTGGGAGCCCTTCCTCTACAATAAGTTATCTCAATCCCGACCAACCACTGTCTTTTGATGACTGATTTTGGGATAGGACCGGGTCTCCAGCCGTGCGGCCTTACCTAGCTGCGCCTCCTTCGCCATTTGTGTCTCGTGGATGATGTTGCGGAGAATCTGCTCCTCCTGGATCAGCTTATGCTTCTCCAGAACCTCCTGCTGCCTCAGGTAATGGTCGTGCTGCTTCTGATATTCCTTCAGCTCGTTCAGTGTCCTCTGGAGGGATCTGATACAAGAACAGTCCATGTAGCATTGCATTATATAGACAGCGGCGCCCCCTACCCCCCGGGCAGACGCTCACCTGTGCTGCGCCTCCAGCTTCTGCTCCAGCTTCTGCTGACATAACACGGCCTTCTTCCTTTTATCAGCCTCGTAGAAGAAAGGTCGTGACTCCAGGACCCGGTCATAGCACAAGACGGAGTGATTGTATTCCCCCAACATCTACAGCAAAACAATATCCAGCTGTGAAATTCTCTCATCCGGCAGTAAGGGCTATAATTTTGCAAATTTTTTCTGCACCAGACGTCCCCTTCACCCCTCATATCTGCACTCTTCATGTTTTTTTTCGTCAATGCCAAGCGGTCACTAAAGTTGTATTGGGGTCTATTTTTCAGGACAAAATGTAGATTTTAAATAGCACAATTTTGGGTTTCAAACATCCTACTGTAGAACTTTTATTAACCCATTCCTGTGCTGTATACAGGCAGCCCCCAGGTTACGTACCGGATCGGTTCTTTAGGTTTGTACTTAAGTTGAATTTGTATGCAAGTTGCAACTGTATATTTTATCATTGTGGATACAAATCAAAAAAATTTTTGGCCCCAGTGACAATTGGATATTCAAAATTTTTTGCTGTATGGGTGATGCCACACGTTAGCGTTTTGATTCCGTTTAGTAACGCATGCAATTGGCAATCAGCCAAAATGTGAGACACAAGTCGTTGATTGCCGATCGCATGTTGCTTCCATACAAACGCATATGCGATCGGCTGCAGGCCGACCCAGTGCCTTTTGATTATGTTACAAAACGGAATCAAAACACTAACGTGTCGCATCACCCTAATGAGAACACCGCCACCTTCCAGGCACCATAACCATTTAGATTTTTTGTCAATTTATCCGTGTGAGGGCTGCGTTTTTGCAAAAAGACTTGAAGATTTTATTCGTAAACACTTTTGGGGGGGGGGGGGGAATTCATAGCATTATTTAATGGCAGTAGATATAATTTTGTGTGTGGGATGGAGGATTAAAAAATCTCAAACTGGGCATTGTATTTGTCGTACCGCTTAAATTCTACTATAGTTTTGTAGCTTTGGGGGCGAGGAGGTGTAAAATATGTGCGATTTTCCATTTTTTTTTTAAAAAGGGGCAGGCAATTTCAGTTTGTTGGTGCTTTTTAGCATTCCTCTACAGTTTTTTAAAAATATTTTATACTACTTTGTCCCACAAAAGGACACTTACATGAGATCATTTGATCACTTGTATAATGCACTACTTTGCAGTGTATTATAGGTGTATGGGACACCCCACAATCGTTGCAGTGGGTTGCTTATGATTGGCAGAGAGAACTTGCTCCCTCGGCACCCCCTGGCATCCTGGTCCATGTTCGACCGCGATGTCTAAGGGTATAATCACCCAGGATCGGATCTTTTCTGATCCTTGGCGTTAGTGCAGGGGCTGGGAACTAAGTCCTGCAAACTTCTTCCGACACAATGTTGTAGAAAGGTGTTGCATCAGAAGAAGTATCCTTGATGACAGCCATAAAAAGTCGATCATTCAAAAAATACTCACTGCATATATGTTCCCCAGGGTGTAGTGGCTAACCAAGGAGTCCGTAGACACATCCAGCCCCGGAGACACATCGAGTGCAGCATGAACCAGAATAGCAGCATCGGCAGAGAAATGTGCACGGTGCATAACATTCGCCATGTTCAGAAGTGCAATATCTTTGTTATGCCTGTAGGGTAGAAACATCCTCTAAGGGCTGTTTCACATTACTCCGGGATCAATCTGTGTTTAAGGGTAGATGACATGGACTGATCACTATGCTGGAGATTGAACTCTCTGCATTATATTGATATATGATGCACTGAGGTCTTATTTCCCCAACATTCAGCTCTGCTGTATATCAGGAAAATAAAAACACTCAATATAATGCACAGAGTTTAACCGCGATCATAGTGATCAGTCCGTAATCACGGAGTAATGTGAAACAGCCTTAAGGATCAGACGCAGGAACATCATTGATCTTCAGAAACACAGTGAGAAGAATTACTACAGCGTTTTATAACACAGGTGATGATGATTCTAATGGACGTTACCTTGAAGAGAAGTGCAGCGCTCTCATGGCGCATTCTACCACGTGATACGGCTCATTCTTTATTCTCCAGTAGAAAGACGCCATATTATACAGGACCCAGGAAGTTGTATTCTGCAAGACGGACAGTGAATAGTGATTTCTCTCATCCTTTCCACCACGCCTCTGACACTAATGACTGACCGGTATAATACTGTGAGGTTACTCTAATACTGTGCAGTGTGATTCTACCACTGCTAGGCAACTACATCTCCCAGCATGCCCAGACAACCAGAGAGCCAAAGACAGGAAAACACTGGTGAAGTGTAGGAACTAATTTACACTTATCTACTGTACCTTCACAAGGGCCTCATGTATTCTGTGACCAATGTCATCCACGTTCTTCCCCAGCTTCTGGGACAGGGAGCTAATTACAGGATCCTCCTTAGGCAGCAGCGGAGCGGAAAGGTTTTTCCTTTCCTGAATGCCCTGCAGTGAAAGAGTAATAAGTTAGCAGTAAAAAGGGATGAAGGAGCCCAGAGAAGAAAGCCGGGAGGCGAGAGCCCAGAGAAGAAAGCCGGGAGGCGAGAGCCCAGAGAAGAAAGCCGGGAGGCGAGAGCCCAGAGAAGAAAGCCGGGAGGCGAGAGCCCAGAGAAGAAAGCCGGGAGGCGAGAGCCCAGAGAAGAAAGCCGGGAGGCGAGAGCCCAGAGAAGAAAGCCGGGAGGCGAGAGCCCAGAGAAGAAAGCCGGGAGGCGAGAGCCCAGAGAAGAAAGCCGGGAGGCGAGAGCCCGGAGCGCAGAGAAGAAAGCCGGGAGGCGAGAGCCCGGAGCGCAGAGAAGAAAGCCGGGAGGCGAGAGCCCGGAGCGCAGAGAAGAAAGCCGGGAGGCGAGAGCCCGGAGCGCAGAGAAGAAAGCCGGGAGGCGAGAGCCCGGAGCGCAGAGAAGAAAGCCGGGAGGCGAGAGCCCGGAGCGCAGAGAAGAAAGCCGGGAGGCGAGAGCCCGGAGCGCAGAGAAGAAAGCCGGGAGGCGAGAGCCCGGAGCGCAGAGAAGAAAGCCGGGAGGCGAGAGCCCGGAGCGCAGAGAAGAAAGCCGGGAGGCGAGAGCCCGGAGCGCAGAGAAGAAAGCCGGGAGGCGAGAGCCCGGAGCGCAGAGAAGAAAGCCGGGAGGCAAGAGCCCGGAGCGCAGAGAAGAAAGCCGGGAGGCAAGAGCCCGGAGCGCAGAGAAGAAAGCCGGGAGGCGAGAGCCCGGAGCGCAGAGAAGAAAGCCGGGAGGCGAGAGCCCGGAGCGCAGAAGGGGGAAGTTAATGACAAAAAATGTAAAATGGCGTCATCCAAGTGAGATGGAAATAAACAGCAGACTGGCCGCATTATTTCATCACACTAAGCGCTACAGCCGCCTCCCCGCCAGCTCCGCACTGCTGTATTTACACTGGCACCTCGTCACTAATGTTGTGTCATCAAAAGGTTAAAGTTTGTACCCGCAGGTGCTGAAAAGCGTGGATGCTGAAAGGAAGCTCTATGATGCTGGTGCAGTCAGGCTGCTTCAGGTCTGGGGGCGAGGGACTATGGACGTCCACGTAATCCTCAGGACTGTAAAGAAAACACAATATAAACATCTCCAAAGAACTTCTGGTGAAATATCGCACAATCCCTCACAATACACGTTATAGTAAAGCATCACCTGATATTCTTGTCCTCCAGCGGCATGTACGTCCCATCATACAGGTCCATGTCACCTAGGGGCACCTTGGCCAGGACGCAGTCCGGATCATCCTTGTAATGTCTCTGCTCCAGCCCCGTGTCCCGGTCTTCATTCTCCTCAATGTGGATTTTCTGAGCAACGAGGTGTTTCTGCAGGAGAAGACGACAACAGGTGAGATGTAAGAAGCCGGGACTTGTAGGACTACAGGCCGTGCCGACAGCACTCACCTCCAGATCCTTCAGGTAGCCAACAGTGGTCTCCTGCCTCATGAGGATCACCAAATCATGAGGGTGCTTCAAGTTCATGGGAGAGTCCACCTGAGGACAAAAGAAATACAAGGAACTAGAACTGCACCCATAACAGAATAGGGAACTCAACAACAATACTCAATACCAAAGTCATACAAAATTATATATTTATCAGACACATCAACTCAGAGGAGCAGAAACTAACAGTAATCTATACAACAGCAGTCACTCAGTACCGCAAGCATCAGGAGTTATATTCTTGTACATAGGGGGCAGTATTATAGTAGTTATATTCTTGTACATAGGGGGCAGTATTATAGTAGTTATATTCTTGTACATAGGGGGCAGTATTATAGGAGTTATATTCCTGTACATAGGGGGCAGTATTATAGTAGTTATATTCTTGTACATAGGGGGCAGTATTATAGTAGTTATATTCTTGTACATAGGGGGCTGTATTATAGGAGTTATATTCCTGTACATAGGGGCAGTATTATAGTAGTTATATTCTTGTACATAGGGGGCAGTATTATAGTAGTTATATTCTTGTACATAGGGGGCTGTATTATAGGAGTTATATTCCTGTACATAGGGGGCAGTATTATAGGAGTTATATTCCTGTACATAGGGGCAGTATTATAGTAGTTATATTCTTGTACATAGGGGGCAGTATTATAGTAGTTATATTCTTGTACATAGGGGGCTGTATTATAGGAGTTATATTCCTGTACATAGGGGGCAGTATTATAGTAGTTATATTCTTGTACATAGGGGGCTGTATTATAGGAGTTATATTCCTGTACATAGGGGCAGTATTATAGTAGTTATATTCTTGTACATAGGGGGCAGTATTATAGTAGTTATATTCTTGTACATAGGGGGCTGTATTATAGGAGTTATATTCCTGTACATAGGGGGCAGTATTATAGGAGTTATATTCCTGTACATAGGGGGCAGTATTATAGTAGTTATATTCTTGTACATAGGGGGCAGTATTATAGTAGTTATATTCTTGTACATAGGGGGCTGTATTATAGGAGTTATATTCCTGTACATAGGGGCAGTATTATAGTAGTTATATTCTTGTACATAGGGGGCAGTATTATAGTAGTTATATTCTTGTACATAGGGGGCTGTATTATAGGAGTTATATTCCTGTACATAGGGGCAGTATTATAGTAGTTATATTCTTGTACATAGGGGGCAGTATTATAGTAGTTATATTCTTGTACATAGGGGGCTGTATTATAGGAGTTATATTCCTGTACATAGGGGGCAGTATTATAGGAGTTATATTCCTGTACATAGGGGGCAGTATTATAGTAGTTATATTCTTGTACATAGGGGGCAGTATTATAGTAGTTATATTCTTGTACATAGGGGGCTGTATTATAGGAGTTATATTCCTGTACATAGGGGCAGTATTATAGTAGTTATATTCTTGTACATAGGGGGCAGTATTATAGTAGTTATATTCTTGTACATAGGGGGCTGTATTATAGGAGTTATATTCCTGTACATAGGGGGCAGTATTATAGGAGTTATATTCCTGTACATAGGGGGCAGTATTATAGTAGTTATATTCTTGTACATAGGGGGCAGTATTATAGTAGTTATATTCTTGTACATAGGGGGCTGTATTATAGTAGTTATATTCCTGTACATAGGGGGCAGTATTATAGTAGTTATATTCTTGTACATAGGGGGCAGTATTATAGTAGTTATATTCTTGTACATAGGGGGCAGTATTATAGTAGTTATATTCTTGTACATAGGGGGCTGTATTATAGGAGTTATATTCCTGTACATAGGGGCAGTATTATAGTAGTTATATTCTTGTACATAGGGGGCAGTATTATAGTAGTTATATTCTTGTACATAGGGGGCTGTATTATAGGAGTTATATTCCTGTACATAGGGGGCAGTATTATAGGAGTTATATTCCTGTACATAGGGGGCAGTATTATAGTAGTTATATTCTTGTACATAGGGGGCAGTATTATAGTAGTTATATTCTTGTACATAGGGGGCTGTATTATAGGAGTTATATTCCTGTACATAGGGGGCAGTATTATAGTAGTTATATTCTTGTACATAGGGGGCTGTATTATAGGAGTTATATTCCTGTACATAGGGGCAGTATTATAGTAGTTATATTCTTGTACATAGGGGGCAGTATTATAGTAGTTATATTCTTGTACATAGGGGGCTGTATTATAGGAGTTATATTCCTGTACATAGGGGGCAGTATTATAGGAGTTATATTCCTGTACATAGGGGGCAGTATTATAGTAGTTATATTCTTGTACATAGGGGGCAGTATTATAGTAGTTATATTCTTGTACATAGGGGGCTGTATTATAGGAGTTATATTCCTGTACATAGGGGCAGTATTATAGTAGTTATATTCTTGTACATAGGGGGCAGTATTATAGTAGTTATATTCTTGTACATAGGGGGCTGTATTATAGGAGTTATATTCCTGTACATAGGGGCAGTATTATAGTAGTTATATTCTTGTACATAGGGGGCAGTATTATAGTAGTTATATTCTTGTACATAGGGGGCTGTATTATAGGAGTTATATTCCTGTACATAGGGGGCAGTATTATAGGAGTTATATTCCTGTACATAGGGGGCAGTATTATAGTAGTTATATTCTTGTACATAGGGGGCAGTATTATAGTAGTTATATTCTTGTACATAGGGGGCTGTATTATAGGAGTTATATTCCTGTACATAGGGGCAGTATTATAGTAGTTATATTCTTGTACATAGGGGGCAGTATTATAGTAGTTATATTCTTGTACATAGGGGGCTGTATTATAGGAGTTATATTCCTGTACATAGGGGGCAGTATTATAGGAGTTATATTCCTGTACATAGGGGGCAGTATTATAGTAGTTATATTCTTGTACATAGGGGGCAGTATTATAGTAGTTATATTCTTGTACATAGGGGGCTGTATTATAGTAGTTATATTCCTGTACATAGGGGGCAGTATTATAGTAGTTATATTCTTGTACATAGGGGGCTGTATTATAGGAGTTATATTCCTGTACATAGGGGCAGTATTATAGTAGTTATATTCTTGTACATAGGGGGCAGTATTATAGTAGTTATATTCTTGTACATAGGGGGCTGTATTATAGGAGTTATATTCCTGTACATAGGGGGCAGTATTATAGGAGTTATATTCCTGTACATAGGGGGCAGTATTATAGTAGTTATATTCTTGTACATAGGGGGCAGTATTATAGTAGTTATATTCTTGTACATAGGGGGCTGTATTATAGGAGTTATATTCCTGTACATAGGGGGCAGTATTATAGTAGTTATATTCCTGTACATAGGGGGCAGTATTATAGTAGTTATATTCCTGTACATAGGGGGCAGTATTATAGTAGTTATATTCCTGTACATAGGGGGCAGTATTATAGTAGTTATATTCCTGTACATAGGGGGCAGTATTATAGTAGTTATATTCCTGTACATAGGGGGCAGTATTATAGTAGTTATATTCCTGTACATAGGGGGCAGTATTATAGTAGTTATATCCCTGTACATAGGGGGCAGTATTATAGTAGTTATATCCCTGTACATAGGGGGCAGTATTATAGTAGTTATATCCCTGTACATAGGGGGCAGTATTATAGTAGTTATATCCCTGTACATAGGGGGCAGTATTATAGTAGTTATATCCTGTACATAGGGGGCAGTATTATAGTAGTTATATTCTTGTACATAGGGGGCAGTATTATAGTAGTTATATTCCTGTACATAGGGGGCAGTATTATAGTAGTTATTATCCTGTACATAGGGGGCAGTATTATAGTAGTTATATTCTTGTACATAGGGGGCAGTATTATAGTAGTTATATTCTTGTACATAGGGGGCAGTATTATAGTAGTTATATTCTTGTACATAGGGGGCAGTATTATAGCAGTTATTATCCTGTACATAGGGGACAGTATTATAGTAGTTATTATCCTGTACATAGGGGGCAGTATTATAGTAGTTATATTCTTGTACATAGGGGGCAGTATTATAGCAGTTATTATCCTGTACATAGGGGGCAGTATTATAGTAGTTATATTCTTGTACATAGGGAGCAGTATTATAGTGGTTATATTCTTGTACATAGGGGGCAGTATTATAGTAGTTATATTCTTGTACATAGGGGGCAGTATTATAGTACTGTAGTTATATTCTTGTACATAGGGGGCAGTATTATAGTAGTTATATTCCTGTACATAGGGGCAGTATTATAGTAGTTATATTCCTGTACATAGGGGCAGTATTATAGTAGTTATATTCCTGTACATAGGGGGCAGTATTATAGTAGTTATATTCCTGTACATAGGGGGCAGTATTATAGTAGTTATATTCTTGTACATAGGGGGAGTATTATAGTAGTTATATTCCTGTACATAGGGGGCAGTATTATAGTAGTTATATTCTTGTACATAGGGGGAGTATTATAGTAGTTATATTCCTGTACATAGGGGGCAGTATTATAGTAGTTATATTCCTGTACATAGGGGGCAGTATTATAGTAGTTATATTCTTGTACATAGGGGGCAGTATTATAGCAGTTATATTCTTGTACATAGGGGGCAGTATTATAGCAGTTATATTCCTGTACATAGGAAGCAGTATTATAGTAGTTATATACTTGTACATAGGGGGAGTATTATAGTAGTTATATTCTTGTACATAGGGGGCAGTATTATAGTAGTTATATTCCTGTACATAGGGGGCAGTATTATAGTAGTTATATTCCTGTACATAGGGGGCAGTATTATAGTAGTTATATTCCTGTACATAGGGGGCAGTATTATAGTAGTTATATTCCTGTACATAGGGGCAGTATTATAGTAGTTATATTCCTGTACATAGGGGGCAGTATTATAGTAGTTATATTCCTGTACATAGGGGCAGTATTATAGTAGTTATATTCCTGTACATAGGGGGCAGTATTATAGTAGTTATATTCTTGTACATAGGGGGCAGTATTATAGTAGTTATATTCCTGTACATAGGGGGCAGTATTATAGTAGTTATATTCTTGTACATAGGGGGCAGTATTATAGTAGTTATATTCCTGTACATAGGGGGCAGTATTATAGTACACAGAAGGTTTATTTCCCCACTTTGAGCAGAATTTCCCGTGTCCCTCTTAGTAGTTGTTGTGTTATTTCCTTTCTGATTCGCTGGATGTATCTGACGGCTTCAACAAACAAAACCATGGAATCAGGTGACGGATATATACATATAATACAGAATCATGAGGCCGGTGTTCGTCTCCTATGATCAGGATTCTCATTCCTATTGTTCTGTCTGGCCATGTGATGTCTCTGTGATGACTTGGGGCAGGTCACACTGTGAATCGTGGACCACACTGCTGGGGACGGGACTCCTTACATCATAGCGCTCTATAACCTGTTCCTGTATCTTCTCGGTAGTGTGGAGCATTAGGTTACTGCAGGATCAGGAGTCTCAGTGAGGAGGGAGACCTAATACTTTCCAATTTTTCTATTAAACCCTTCCTATGAATTTCTATACGTCCTGCAGCCACCACTGGGGGGAGCTCAATGCACACAATTTTCTAACCTTACCCAATGTATGATCAGTATGTAATACGCTCCCCCTAGTGGTGACTGCAGCCATTTAAATATGTATCTTAAAAGGACATTACCACAAGGATGAAGGACTCTATGCATACGAGCCTGAGGGGCTCCAGGCTTCATTAACACCTATTGGGCCTGGAGCCCCTCAGGCTCATTTGCATAGAGTCCTTCATCCTGGTGGTAGATGCCCTTTAATATTTTTGTATCAGGGAATGGATAACGCTGATGTGAACATGAGGCAATGCTGCTCTATGCCGCCGCCGGGGAGAAGACAATGACAGGATATCACATAACTATCCCTCCTGAACAAGGGCACACGTGTATCTACAGGCACATCCCCGGCAAGTCAACTGTGCTAAATCCCATTCACTTAGTGCAAGCAGAGGTATTATAAACCATAAATACCAGGGAAAAATGAATAACACAGGCAAAGTAAAAAAAACAAAAAACTCTGCTGCCTCCTCCTGTCAGGTGACCCTTGTCACCTCCTCCTCTCTCTCATCCTCCTCCCCCTCCTGTCAGGCCCCCCTGTGTTACCTCCTGTCAGGTGCCCTCTGTCCTCCCGTTACCCCTCCCTGTCAGGTCCCCTGTGTTACCTCCTGTCAGGTGCCCTCTGTCCTCCCGTTACCCCTCCCTGTCAGGTCCCCTGTGTTACCTCCTGTCAGGTGCCCTCTGTCCTCCCGTTACACCTCCCTGTCAGGTCCCCTGTGTTACCTCCTGTCAGGTGCCCTCTGTGATCCCGTTACCCCTCCCTGTCAGGTCCCCTGTGTTACCTCCTGTCAGGTGCCCTCTGTCCTCCCGTTTCCCCTCCCTGTCAGGTCCCCTGTGTTACCTCCTGACAGGTGCCCTCTGTCCTCCCGTTACCCCTCCCTGTCAGGTCCCCTGTGTTACCTCCTGTCAGGTGCCCTCTGTCCTCCCGTTACCCCTCCCTGTCAGGTCCCCTGTGTTACCTCCTGTCAGGTGCCCTCTGTGATCCTGTTACCCCTCCCTGTCAGGTCCCCTTGGTTATCTCCTGTCAGGTGCGCTCTGTCTTTCCGTTAGCCCTTCCTGTCAGGTCCCCTGTGTTACGTCCTGTCAGGTGCCCTCTGTCCTCCTGTTACCCCTCCCTGTCAGGTCCCCTGTGTTACCTCCTGTCAGGTGCCCTCTGTCCTCCCGTTACCCCTCCCTGTCAGGTCCCCTGTGTTACCTCCTGTCAGGTGCCCTCTGTCCTCCTGTTACACCTCCCTGTCAGGTCCCCTGTGTTACCTCCTGTCAGGTGCCCTCTGTCCTCCCGTTACCCCTCCCTGTCAGGTGCCCTTGGTTATCTCCTGTCAGGTGCCCTCTGTCCTCCTGTTACCCCTCCCCGTCAGGTCCCCTGTGTTACCTCCTGCCAGGTGCCCTCTGTCCTCCCGTTACCCCTCCCTGTCAGGTCCCCTGTGTTACCTCCTGTCAGGTGCCCTCTGTCCTCCCGTTACCCCTCCCTGTCAGGTCCCCTGTGTTACCTCCTGTCAGGTGCCCTCTGTCCTCCCGTTACCCCTCCCTGTCAGGTCCCCTGTGTTACCTCCTGTCAGGTGCCCTCTGTCCTCCCATTACCCCTCCCTGTCAGGTCCCCTGTGTTACCTCCTGTCAGGTGCCCTCTGTCCTCCCGTTACCCCTCCCTGTCAGGTGCCCTTGGTTATCTCCTGTCAGGTGCCCTCTGTCCTCCTGTTACCCCTCCCCGTCAGGTCCCCTGTGTTACCTCCTATCAGGTGCCCTCTGTCCTCCTGTTACACCTCCCTGTCAGGTCCCCTGTCTTACCTCCTGTCAGGTGCCCTCTGTCCTCCTGTTACACCTCCCTGTCAGGTCCCCTGTGTTACCTCCTGTCAGGTGCCCTCTGTCCTCCCGTTACCCCTCCCTGTCAGGTGCCCTCTGTCCTCCTGTTACCCCTCCCCGTCAGGTCCCCTGTGTTACCTCCTATCAGGTGCCCTCTGTCCTCCTGTTACACCTCCCTGTCAGGTCCCCTGTCTTACCTCCTGTCAGGTGCCCTCTGTCCTCCTGTTACACCTCCCTGTCAGGTCCCCTGTGTTACCTCCTGTCAGGTGCCCTCTGTCCTCCTGTTACACCTCCCTGTCAGGTCCCCTGTGTTACCTCCTGTCAGGTGCCCTCTGTCCTCCTGTTACCCCTCCCCGTCAGGTCCCCTGTGTTATCTCCTGTCAGGTGCGCTCTGTCTTTCCGTTAGCCCTTCCTGTCAGGTCCCCTGTGTTACCTCCTGTCAGGTGCCCTCTGTCCTCCTGTTACCCCTCCCTGTCAGGTCCCCTGTGTTACCTCCTGTCAGGTGCCCTCTGTCCTCCTGTTACACCTCCCTGTCAGGTCCCCTGTGTTACCTCCTGTCAGGTGCCCTCTGTCCTCCTGTTACCCCTCCCTGTCAGGTCCCCTGTGTTACCTCCTGTCAGGTGCCCTCTGTCCTCCCGTTACCCCTCCCTGTCAGGTGCCCTTGGTTATCTCCTGTCAGGTGCCCTCTGTCCTCCTGTTACCCCTCCCCGTCAGGTCCCCTGTGTTATCTCCTGTCAGGTGCGCTCTGTCTTTCCGTTAGCCCTTCCTGTCAGGTCCCCTGTGTTACCTCCTGTCAGGTGCCCTCTGTCCTCCTGTTACCCCTCCCTGTCAGGTCCCCTGTGTTACCTCCTGTCAGGTGCCCTCTGTCCTCCTGTTACCCCTCCCTGTCAGGTCCCCTGTGTTACCTCCTGTCAGGTGCCCTCTGTCCTCCCGTTACCCCTCCCTGTCAGGTCCCCTGTGTTACCTCCTGTCAGGTGCCCTCTGTCCTCCCGTTACCCCTCCCTGTCAGGTCCCCTGTGTTACCTCCTGTCAGGTGCCCTCTGTCCTCCCATTACCCCTCCCTGTCAGGTCCCCTGTGTTACCTCCTGTCAGGTGCCCTCTGTCCTCCCGTTACCCCTCCCTGTCAGGTGCCCTTGGTTATCTCCTGTCAGGTGCCCTCTGTCCTCCTGTTACCCCTCCCCGTCAGGTCCCCTGTGTTACCTCCTATCAGGTGCCCTCTGTCCTCCTGTTACACCTCCCTGTCAGGTCCCCTGTCTTACCTCCTGTCAGGTGCCCTCTGTCCTCCTGTTACACCTCCCTGTCAGGTCCCCTGTGTTACCTCCTGTCAGGTGCCCTCTGTCCTCCCGTTACCCCTCCCTGTCAGGTGCCCTCTGTCCTCCTGTTACCCCTCCCCGTCAGGTCCCCTGTGTTACCTCCTATCAGGTGCCCTCTGTCCTCCTGTTACACCTCCCTGTCAGGTCCCCTGTCTTACCTCCTGTCAGGTGCCCTCTGTCCTCCTGTAACACCTCCCTGTCAGGTCCCCTGTGTTACCTCCTGTCAGGTGCCCTCTGTCCTCCTGTTACACCTCCCTGTCAGGTCCCCTGTGTTACCTCCTGTCAGGTGCCCTCTGTCCTCCTGTTACCCCTCCCCGTCAGGTCCCCTGTGTTATCTCCTGTCAGGTGCGCTCTGTCTTTCCGTTAGCCCTTCCTGTCAGGTCCCCTGTGTTACCTCCTGTCAGGTGCCCTCTGTCCTCCTGTTACCCCTCCCTGTCAGGTCCCCTGTGTTACCTCCTGTCAGGTGCCCTCTGTCCTCCTGTTACACCTCCCTGTCAGGTCCCCTGTGTTACCTCCTGTCAGGTGCCCTCTGTCCTCCTGTTACCCCTCCCTGTCAGGTCCCCTGTGTTACCTCCTGTCAGGTGCCCTCTGTCCTCCCGTTACCCCTCCCTGTCAGGTGCCCTTGGTTATCTCCTGTCAGGTGCCCTCTGTCCTCCTGTTACCCCTCCCCGTCAGGTCCCCTGTGTTATCTCCTGTCAGGTGCGCTCTGTCTTTCCGTTAGCCCTTCCTGTCAGGTCCCCTGTGTTACCTCCTGTCAGGTGCCCTCTGTCCTCCTGTTACCCCTCCCTGTCAGGTCCCCTGTGTTACCTCCTGTCAGGTGCCCTCTGTCCTCCTGTTACCCCTCCCTGTCAGGTCCCCTGTGTTACCTCCTGTCAGGTGCCCTCTGTCCTCCCGTTACCCCTCCCTGTCAGGTCCCCTGTGTTACCTCCTGTCAGGTGCCCTCTGTCCTCCCGTTACCCCTCCCCGTCAGGTCCCCTGTGTTACCTCCTGTCAGGTGCCCTCTGTCCTCCCGTTACCCCTCCCTGTCAGGTCCCCTGTGTTACCTCCTGTCAGGTGCCCTCTGTCCTCCCGTTACCCCTCCCCGTCAGGTCCCCTGTGTTACCTCCTGTCAGGTGCCCTCTGTGATCCTGTTACCCCTCCCTGTCAGGTCCCCTGTGTTACCTCCTGTCAGGTGCCCTCTGTCCTCCCGTTACCCCTCCCCGTCAGGTCCCCTGTGTTACCTCCTGTCAGGTGCCCTCTGTCCTCCCGTTACCCCTCCCTGTCAGGTCCCCTGTGTTACCTCCTGTCAGGTGCCCTCTGTCCTCCCGTTACCCCTCCCTGTCAGGTCCCCTTGGTTATCTCCTGTCAGGTGCGCTCTGTCTTTCCGTTAGCCCTTCCTGTCAGGTCCCCTGTGCCACCACCTGTCAGGTGCCCTCTGTCCTCCCGTTACCCCTCCCTGTCAGGTCCCCTGTGTTACCTCCTGTCAGGTCCCCTCTGTCCTCCCTGTCAGGTGTCCTCTTACCTGTTGCTGGATCTTGCCGTCCTCCGTCACCACCCAGTGTGTTGTGGCCCCCGCGGGCCCCAGGGTGCAGAGCAGGGAGAGTACCCCGAGCAGACATGTCCAGCCCCGAGGGGTCCGCACTGCCCCCACCTGCGCTCCGGTCTCGGGGGGGCTCTGCGGGCCGCTTCTGCTGTCCGCCATCTTTCTTGCTGACATCACTTCCGCCACACAAACCGGAAGAGGAAGAGCCGCGGCCGCCATCTTAGTAGAGGCAAAGTCTTCCAGAAGCATAGGGTGTAGCGCCTATGAGAAGACGGCGGCTGCGGGGGAGGACTACAAGGACCAGCAGCTCCTGCTCAGAGGAGGTTTAGTGTTATAACGGCAGACATTCCTGCCGACAAAACTCTACGACTACAGCTCCGACTACAAGGAATCTCAAAAAGATCCTGTGTTTTCCTTAAACCAATTCTGCTAGTATTTAGTGCAACCTCATACAATTTTTGCGCTGCTTCTATTAAAGATCTATCCCGAATTTATACATATACATAAAAATGTTATACAGTGTATGGTAAATGTTGTCCAGAACTTCAAAATTGGGGTTTGTGGGACCCAGTTACTGCTCCAGGACATCAGTGACTGTCACATGGCATCTTCATTGTGTATGTGACCACTGAGCCTAGTGGCCATGTGTGACAGATGACTATTGAGGCCGGTGGTTAATAATTACGTGACACTGTTGAGGCCGGTGGTTAATCTGTAGTTGTGTCTCAAATATTGAGACCGTTGATTAATAAGGGGTCATGTGCAACATTATTGAGGCCGGTGGTTAGTCAGTAGTCACACGTGTGACGCAGCCGAGGCCAGTGGTTAGTCAGTAGTCACACGTGTGACGCAGCCGAGGCCAGTGGTTAGTCAGTAGTCACACGTGTGACGCAGCCGAGGCCAGTGGTTAGTCAGTAGTCACACGTGTGACGCAGTTGAGGCCGGTGGTTAGTCAGTAGTCACACGTGTGACGCAGCCGAGGCCAGTGGTTAGTCAGTAGTCACACGTGTGACGCAGTTGAGGCCGGTGGTTAGTCAGTAGTCACACGTGTGACGCAGTTGAGGCCGGTGGTTAGTCAGTAGTCACACGTGTGACGCAGTTGAGGCCGGTGGTTAGTCAGTAGTCACACGTGTGATGCAGTTGAGGCCGGTGGTTAGTTAGTAGTCACACGTGTGACGCAGCCGAGGCCAGTGGTTAGTCAGTAGTCACACGTGTGATGCAGTTGAGGCCGGTGGTTAGTCAGTAGTCACACGTGTGACGCAGCCGAGGCCAGTGGTTAGTAGTCACACGTGTGACGCAGTTGAGGCCAGTGGTTAGTCAGTAGTCACACGTGTGACACAGTTGAGGCCGGTGGTTAGTCAGTAGTCACACATGTGATGCAGTTGAGGCCGGTGGTTAGTCAGTAGTCACACGTGTGATGCAGTTGAGGCCGGTGGTTAGTCATTGCTCATGTGTGACACAGCTGAGGCCGGTAGATAATCCAGGTTCCATTAGCACGCCTCCCACATTCAATGCATTGTTGGTCGCAATACTCTGAACATAGATAAGGAGGGGGTGGGGGGGGTCAATGTTTGGGGCTATCTAATATCTAGTGTTACTTACTGTCCTGATGCCAGGATGACACCTCATTTGTTGAACACATACTCTGACACGAGGCTTTACACCTTATAAAACAAATTTATTCCAGCGCATGGAACTTGTTACAGAGCAAAAATGGAAAAAGAAAAAAAAACATTCCAATTCTGGAGAAGGAAAACGAAATAAACTGCAGTATAACATCACACACATCCAGGAACCGAACAGGAAGAAAAACATAAAAGCTCGGTGAGCAGAGGGGCCACCCAGCCAGGAGAGGTCACCTGGGGTCACGTCCTCACCAACATCCAGATTATGGATTTTTTAGAGAACCCCTTTAAAAGCAAACTATGTGAACCAGTGTGCAGTCTAAAGAGTTAATGGATGCAGGAAACAGTTTACCTTTATATACGGCCCCCCCCACTTTATCACAAATTTTCCAGGTGACAGGACGTAAATATTCATCAATATATAACATAATCAGTATATAGTGGAGAATGTGCAGGGACAAGGCCTCACAGCTTCATCGCAAGATACAGTCTTAAAACCCATGACCTCGGATCCCCTGTACACATGCATGCCTGGCCCAGCTAAGTGTGCATGTATTTCAGTAAGCAGAATGGAAGTTAGAACCGTAATATGGGGCTGATCTATAGTTCTTTTCCTAGTATCATGGCAATCGCCTGACTATCAGCACATTTCATCAAGGGCTTCCAAGAAAACCTACCCAGGGCAAGGTGTGATGCAGCTCCTGCAGTGTATTCATCACTATACACAGAGATTCATTATACCTAGTGATGTACCTGCATATAACAACCATAGGACATGCATGAGCCGGCTTCTACATCAGTGCTGCGGCCCATTCATTTCCAGGATCTCTGGGGGTCAACCAGAGAATGTGGACCAGTTTTTGGAGTTAGGAGTCCTCAGGACTATTATTTGGGTGTAAAGTACAACTATACAGGGGGTTATGTGTTCTGGGACTGCTACCTTCTTGTATCCCCATTATTGCTAGTCAGGGGCCCAGTCTTAGTGTTACTATTCACATCTTTATTGTTCCCAGCTCATTCCTATGGCCTGCATCCAATTCCTCAAAAAATAAAAGTTGGTGCTTGGCTGCAAAATACTGGACTTCTGGGACAAGGACCTCCCGGATTCAGCTAAAAGCAAGAATAATACTAATCTTTCGTGCACTTTTCCCATTCCATAGGGAGTCACCTGTGGCTTTAGCTCAAAATTTGTATCATACACAGGATGTGAGATTATCCAAAAGGGGTTCTCCAACTTATGGATTTAGTGATCGGTTTGGGGTTTTATACTCAATGAGCTGAGCTGCAGTTACCAGACCCGGACACTGTACATAGAACGGAGCTATTACTTTTGGAATGGGGTTAAATGCGACACCCTCAAATCTCACATTGAGGACACAGTTACCCCCATAGTTATCATATAACATGTTCATGCTCATAGATGTATTTACCAAGGGTTAGTCACCACCATTCACACGACCTCTAAACCTGCTGTGACCTCCCAGGTGCATCACAGAAGACGCCCCACAACCGGATTACATCCAAGGACGATTCAATACAGGAATGGATCCATTCATTGCAAAGACAGGATTTTTTCCCCCCTAGTTTTGAACCCCAAACATATTTATACCCCCAATTAAAATACAAAAAAAACAAACAGCACATGGAGTTACACAGTCTCCCATGTTAAAAAAAAAAGGAAAACAGCAAATCCTTCTGAGTTTTCGTGTTCAGACATCACACAGTACGGGGAAAAAAAAACAAAAAACAACAAAAACCTCGCTGTAGTGCCGCAGCTTTACTGTCAAAGAATAAATTAACAGATTAAAAAGAAAATAAAAAAAACAATTAAATTGAATCAAACCAAAAGAGGGTGATGGAGGGAGGCGTCTGCAGGTACCTTCTGCGCTCGCCGGCATGCAGATGGGCGCGTGGTCAAGGCGGACTTTGGCAATGAACCAAAAAATGTCAACTATGGGCTCGGAAATGAACAACATCCACCGCTCCGCACCTCGGCTTCTGAGCCCTTGGAGATTTAGGAGCTGTAGATGATCGACAGCAACGGCAAAGTTCATGTGAAAAGTGTTAGAAGAATATTCTACAGTCCTGCAGCGGCTGCACATAGTCCTATGGAGAAGCCGGTCCGGATCCTCTTATGTGCAGCGTCTGACCTGGAGGGGGAGGGGGGACATGAAGCTGCTGCGACGTCTGAATACAAAAAACGGTAGGTACATACAAAGGTAGAAAGAACGCTTTCATGTTAAAAAGTCTGTTGCCGGTGGCAGGTGATCAGCAGTCCAGCCTCACTACAGGTCCACATCAATATACTCTGCCCCGGCTGCGGTTCCCACGTCCTCCCCATCCTCTGCCCCGGCCTCCACGGAAGCCTCCTCGCTGTTCTGCAGGTGGAAAAAGAAAAAAAAAAAAGTATACGGTTACAAAGATCCATTCCACAATACAGCGGGTTTTTCTTATTGGTATCATGAGCCCCACTCCATAGAAATACACAGCACACGTGTGCTGCACCCTACCACTCCCGTACGCCGCCGTGTGAATGCAGCATAAGATGCATATATTACCAAAATAATTAACACCTTAAAAAGTAATCTACCATCAATATCCATCATGATCCATCAACCAGGGCGCTTACTCATAAATCCAAGCACCATAATGTTCTATTAAGTCGTCTCCTTCCTTCTAAAATCAGCTTTTATAATTCTGCTAATGAGCTTGAAAAGTTCTGGAGGAGTTACCAGTGCCCCTCCATGCTGCAGCTTCACAGGCTGTTACACTGTGCCGGATGAGAGGTGCTTAAGGTGTTTGGTAATAACTCCCAGAGCTCTTCAGGCTCATTAGCATGATTGTTAAAGTTGATTTTAGAAGGAAGGAGGCCATGGATAACAAATTTAAGATTCGCACAGTCCCGGTGCCTGGATCCATGAGTAAGTGTCCCTGGTTTATCAGGATGGATTTTGATGGTAGATTTCCTTTAAAGAGAACCTACTAGTTCTCAAAACTGCACCACCCCTGACCACAGTTTGTGCGCCGGTATTGCAACTCAGCTACATAAATGTAGCAGAATTGCAATACCAGCAGAAACAATGGCCAGGAGTAACTCTGTTTTTGGAAAAAAAGAAGTCATGTTTTTCAACCTCCGGCAATACCTTCAAAAGGAACACTCCAGACAAAGCTAATTAATTGAATAACACATGGTGCAGGGCTTGGAGGGAGGAGCAGGACTCATTTTCATCATATTCATAAACCCAGAAGTCCTGCTCTTCCATGCAGTCCCTGCACAAGGTATAATTCAATTCTAGCGTTCCTTTATAGGGAACCTGTAGGGAATAGTCTTGGGCATGTCGATGGAAAAAAAAAGAAAAAATGTATCTGAATAATTCCAATGATTTTTGATCATGGGGGTAAGCAGACGTTAGCATGCGGAGGTAACAGGAGAGAGGCTGGGGGAGGGCGATGAGGAGAAGAGGACTCGTGCCAATTTGCAATTACGGTCCCACCATTAGTGCACTAATTTGCATTGAGAAAAATAGAAATGTCTCTGAAAGTGGCAGATCACTGGGAAACAGCGCAGGTTTATGGAAGGCTTATGTAGTGCCCTTTCTTGTAGGTAGAGTATCGGTGTCTGATCAGTGAGGGGAAGGAAGGTATCGACTCTTCGGACCCCTATAGATAACAAGAACAAGGGCTCAGCAGTACCACCTATACAACACACGTGTCCTCTGGCCTCAGCAGTCTTATGTCATTCACCTGTACAGCTGTCACATGGGGAGACTTGTTGACTTGCCTGTAGTGCCGACACACTACACAGTCACTGAGGAGGATCATGTTATAGCAATAGATTACTGACCCAGACCCTTATGCGAGACATGTAGCCCCCTCCCACACACCCCTATATAACTAGATCACTAATGTTACTCACCATAAGGGAAGTTTCCTAGGCTTCCGCTGTATTTTCCGCTGGGAGGATTGTAGATCTGTCGGGAATCCCTCTTTGGTCCTGGAATAGGCTTTTTGGGAGGGGAACTTGAGGAACTGTCTTCACTTGACCTCTTTTGCCTAAAAGGTACAACAGGATTATAAATCTTTTAAACATTGAGAATAAAAGTAATGATTGTTTACTAACATAATAGTGTAAACTTATAACAATCAACCAATAAATTTCTATAGAACAGGGTTCCCCAAACTACGGCCCGCGGCCTTCGACAGTCGGGCAGGAGCCTCAGTCCATCCGGACAGGAAGCTCGTGGCCGTCACTGTATAGTGCTAGATGCGGCCAGAAACAGCCGCTCACGCACTATTACTGGAGCGATGTGTGCGGAATACAACCGCGGCGCACATCGCTCCATGAACTAGGATGCGCGGCCACGCACCCCCTTCCTGCACGGACGTGGCAAGAAGACGCGCGGCAGGAGACTTAGGAGAGTACAGGGTTTTTATTTTTTATTAAAAAGGGCAGTAAAAAGATTGTGGTGGCCGGGGGCCAATAGTTATGAGGGGCAGCCTAGGAAATAATTAATTATGAGGGGCAGCCTAGGAAATAATTAATTATGAGGGGCAGCCTAGTAATTAATGGGGGGGGGGGGGCATATTCAATAATTAATGGGTGGGGGGGGCATATTCAATAATTAATGGGGGGGGGGGGCATATTCAATAATTAATGGGGGGGGGTCCCAGTATATTTAATAACTGTCCCAATTAATTCATTAATTGGGCCAATATTTAAAATAGTTCTTAAGGTGGTGCAGTATATTAATTAATTGAGGGGGGTACCAGTGTATTACGGATGCGGACACATGTACCGCTATATATTTTTAAACTTTAGTCCGGCCCTCCAATGGTCTGAGGGGGACAGTGAACAAGTTTGGGGACCCCTGCTATAGAACATGCTGGAGCCTGGCATCACGGGATGTGTGAGCAGGTGATCAGACAGGGATGCCTAACCTTTGGAACAGGTCTCTACCCACTATATCTATTAAATCCTTAATCAACAAAAAAGGTCCAGCTTTCAAAGCTTTTACACATGGGCCGATATAATCGCTCTAGCGGCTTCATCTCTATAATCTCCGTCACACTCACCCAACTTCTGTTTTCTGCACTGGTTTCCAGGACAGGGTCACTGTGCTCTTGTAGGATGGAGGGTTATGGAATAGATCCTAGATGGGGATAAATAACCACTGTAACTACATGTGACATTCTGCAATTTTCGCAATACAATTTTTAGTTAATGAAATATTTAATGTACACGAGTTGCCCCACAATGCAAAACTACTGCATCATTTCCCCATGTATCCAAAACATGAAGAAAACCCCATTGAGAAAAAAACAAAAAAAAAACACTTACCTTGATCAAAACATTAATGTTGTTTGTAATTTTTAGGGCGACCACTTTGATTTTGTTCTGCAAGAAAGAAGCAGAGATATTTTTAGTGGACTTTTTGGATGTCTGTAATGATTATTCTCTGACACTAGCGCTACATTAGGCACATTCAGAGAGCCCTACAATGTTTTTTAGGGTGCTCCCCCCCCATGGCTACGTGTCAAGGGCTCTTGACAGGTATTTATTTGTAAGACTTCGTCCACATCTACCTCAGTGTCCTTGTTCTGCTCAGTCATATGGTGGAGATCACCAGTACCCCCCAGAGCTGGGTTAGTCAAATAGCTTACAGGTTCCCTTTAACCAGGTGACCAGTAATATGGCCATTACAATTACCTCTTCTGTCTTCAGGGAATCCCCGGTTTTTCCTTGCAGAGCCAGGCGGAGCTGTCGGATGTAGACCTGAAGTCCTCTGGCAAAGTACTGCAGCCTAGAGAGCAAACAAAGAATTGACCATGCAACATTACTGTTTTAACCCTAAACAGGAATTAAGACTTTGCTATTAAAGGCCACCTCTGCAGGCGGGGGGGGGGGAGACTTGCAGCCATTGATGCTCTCACATATCTTGGCATATATAACTTACCGGATTTTGAAGTCTTTCAGTTTATCAGCATCGACTTTGTCAATCAGAAAATCTGGCATTTTCCTCCCGAGCTGATGGAAGCTGAAGAGAAGACATTCCACATAACTGAACTGTAGCTTCGGCTCCTCGTTTGCAGAGTTTTCCCCGTTCTCTACCTCTTCAGGTGGAAGTGGCATGTATTCCTGTCAGGAGACAGTCCAAAGATTAATGATATGACAACACCTTGGGATGAATCATTTATCCTCCATAATATGAAGATAACGACAGGCAGCACCAATATAATGAGGGGGGGGCTATCTCTGCAGTTTTAGCCGCCACGGTCCTGTCTAGTCTATGGACCATGTAGCTTTTGCAGAGCATCACTGCTGCAGAACAAAAATAGAAACAAATGTGTCTTTTTTGTGTACGTGCACTTAATATATATGTAACTACTTACCAACAACTTATCAAAGAGCTTGTTCAGGTTTGACTCTAGTTTGTCCATGTCCCCACAGAAGGAGCTCATCTCAGCCAAGAGCTTCAAAACCTTCAAAAAAGAAAGCGTTCCAGCATTATGAGGTGTGCAAACTATCTAGGGGTAAATGCATGAATCAATCGGGCTGCTTATCATTCACAATGTTATAGGCATATGCCTTCCCTGTTTCACGGGTTATTATAGCTCAAAATCTTTGTACAAATCAAATGCATCAGAGCTCACATTTCAATGTTGAAACAAGTACCGTATATACTCGAGTATAAGCCGACCCGAGTATAAGCCGAGGCCCCTAATTTTACCACAAAAAAACTGGGAAAACCTATTGACTCGAGTATAAGCCGAGGGTGGGAAATGCATTGGTATATAGCCTGCCAGCCCCTGCCCCAGTGTATATAGCCTGCCAGCCCCTGCCCCAGTGTATATAGCCTGCCAGCCCCTGCCCCAGTGTATATAGCCTGCCAGCCCCTGCCCCAGTGTATATAGCCTGCCAGCCCCTGCCCCAGTGTATATAGCCTGCCAGCCCCTGCCCCAGTGTATATAGCCTGCCAGCCCCTGCCCCAGTGTATATAGCCTGCCAGCCCCTGCCCCAGTGTATATAGCCTGCCAGCCCCTGCCCCAGTGTATATAGCCTGCCAGCCCCTGCCCCAGTGTATATAGCCTGCCAGCCCCTGCCCCAGTGTATATAGCCTGCCAGCCCCTGCCCCAGTGTATATAGCCTGCCAGCCCCTGCCCCAGTGTATATAGCCTGCCAGCCCCTGCCCCAGTGTATATAGCCCCCCCCCTTCCCCGTCGTGCAGCACAACAATACCGGATGGATCGCACAGAAGATCTACGGGTGCCGCCAGAAAGGCGAGTTTTGATTTATTTATTTTTTCGACTCGAGTATAAGCCGAGTTTGGGTTTTTAAGCACATTTTTTGTGCTGAAAAACTAGGCTTATACTCGAGTATATAAGGTAATAGTCAGGGCAGACTATGCACCTTAGTGCTATTACTTGCCTCTAGCTGGACATCAATGCCCTCCGCTGGACTGGTCAGGGTGCTCAGGATGGGGAGGACGTTCTCACAGAAATAAGTCACAAAGTTTGTTGAGTGGACATTTTTCTAGGAATAAAAAAAAATCAAGAATTTAGGTTGAATATGATACAAATCTTCCCTCATAGCTCAGTACATCATTCTATGGATCTATATCCTGACTGGACACTTACTGAGAACAGCGGCACCGCCTGGCGCATACACTGCAGCAGGCGATCCACAGAGTCCGGGTCTGCTGGGTTCAGCGTTTGGTGCAGTCCCGCTTGCTCAGACACCAGGTCCACCAGCTGCTGACGGCCGCTAACTGTCTGCAGGTTTTTCAGTGAAGAAAGGATTTTCATGAACAGAACAAACTCTTCTCCGGTGACATCATACAGAACCTGAGGCAAACAGTGATAATCATGACTGCTGCAGATAACCAAGTCATAAAACTCATCCTGAAACGAATGAATGTAAGCAAAAGGAATAGAGAGGCCCATAAATTCCCACTTTACAATACAAAAGATGAAACTTTGTAAACTTTTAGAGACTTAACAAGACCCTTTCACGAGACATAGTATATAGCTCTCACAGAACATGGTGACATTTTACTATGTGTGTATTAGATGTATAATCACTATATCTATAATCACACGTATAACCGTTGACCCCTGGACGCTTCTAGGCAGAATGTTCTACGCCAGAAGTCCATATTCTCCATAGCATTCCAATGCAGGTCTGCTATACTAGGGTTTGAAAGAAGTTCCCACCACCCCATACTAGGTGATAGCTGCAGGACTTTGCCATGGGACGTGGCTCCTGTGTAACCCATTTGCTGTATTGAAATAAAGCTCACGAAATATGATACTATGAAATATCACTCAGTGCTCGTTTTCGCTGATCACTAGGGCCTTTGGTGCCAATAGCTGTATAGAGTCTATCCCCTCTTTAGCCATGGCTAGTTGTTAGGGCAATTAATTTGCCGAGTTGCATGCTCTGGCATCATGTCCTGGACACGTAAGAATGCAGAACCTGCCCAGTCATCTCTTATCACTAGATATGCAATTACCTTCTTTGATTCTGAGAATATGAAGTCGTCCACCTCCTTTGTCATGACGTCTTCAGGAAGTGCTTTCAGCTTAGTGGAAAGGAATTTGATGGCTCGCTCACGCACTATATCTTCCCCGTGAAGAATCTGGCTGAACAAGCCTCCCAATGTGCCTGAGCGGGAGAGAGGAGACACCAACTTAATATGTATTAAGGCTCTGAAGAAAACCGAAACCTCGTCTGGAGAAAGAATGCAAAGCCCATAAGATTTCTGATGGGTAATTACCTTTGGCATCCATCTTGAAGATGCTCAGCAAAGCGTTATTCACCAGATTGAACTCGGCTGAGTCGTCTAAAAAACAAAAATACAACATTAAAATCTGTCGGAAATTAATCTTTAATCCCTTTAGTCTTTCATTAAAGGGGTGGGACAACAGGTAGATTTTTAATCTGGGTCAAAATAATCCAAATGAACAATTTGGCAGCGTCTATATGCGCCTAACAGTTGTTGGGCGCAGCAGCACCGGTCACTGCAGAATCTGGCCATACTAAAATGGGAAGGTGGGGTACCCCTATGAATTGGAGACGCTACATGTAGAATGGTAGTTCGCGGTATTTCGATGTGTGTAATACAGTACAAAGACACATGGTTTGTTGGTAAATCAATGGCATGGGCGCTAGAGGTGGCACTTGGAGCCCTCTGTGGGGTCAGCCGGGCTTTGCCCCAGAACAGAGTTCACCAGACAAGACTCCATTTTAAAGCAGCACATCATCTTCTGCAAGCCCAAGAAGCCAAGAAGTAATGGACAGGGCTGGGTTATCTTTGGCCCTTCTGCTGACCCCACAAATCTTCATGTACAGAGGGACCCTAGAGAAAAGCTACAATGATAGTCCGGATTCGCCCAGTACCTGATTGTAGAAGTTGGGTGAGAATATCGGCCACACGCGGCAGGTTCTCTCCGGTGGCAAACTGGGACAGTTCTTTGATGGCTTGCCGACGGATCTAATACAGAAAGGAAACAGTCAGGGTTAGCTAAAGGAACACTATGGTAGATTTTCGGTAACAGACTTAATAAAAACCTGCAAACATGTCAAATTATACACAGAAAAAAATTCAGCCGCCGAAAATTAGATGAGATCTCGTACCGAAACATCCTCATCCTCGCACAGGTCCAGCTGGGCATTGAGCGCAGCATCAGAAAGGTCCGGGAAATGTTTGAAGAACTTGGGGATAAACTGAGCGGCCAATCTCTTCTCCTTGGCGCCTCCTTTCACTCCATCCAGGATGATCTGGTAGGCGGCTTTATGCTGTGGAGACAATGGGGAGGTGGTGTCACTACTGCACACGAACTACACGGGATACAACACAAAGACAAACTAACACGTGACAGCTGCAAAAACAGCACCAGAAAAGATCACTACATGTGTCCAAGAGCCACAGCTACCTGCACCACGTCCCCTGCAGGACAACAGTAAGGACATTCACTCACATATGACTGACTGAGGACAGATGAGAGGAAGAAAAAGCTTTTGACAATCTCAGAGGCCAAGAAACCTTATAAATACACAGTTATAATGATCCTGAGTAACATCCATGTACTCCAGAGCTGCACTCACTATTCTGCTGCTGGTGCACTCACTGTGTACATACATGACATTACTTATCCTGTACTGATCCTGAGTTACATCCTGTATTATACCCCACAGCTGCACTCACTATTCTGCTGCTGTGCAGTCACTGTGTATATACATGACATTACTTATCCTGTACTGATCCTGAGTTACATCCTGTATTATACCCCAGAGCTGCACTCACTATTCTGCTGCTGGTGCAGTCACTGTGTACATACATGACATTACTTATCCTGTACTGATCCTGAGTTACATCCTGTATTATACTCTAGAGCTGCACTCACTATTCTGCTGCTGGTGCAGTCACTGTGTACATACATGACATTACTTATCCTGTACTGATCCTGAGTTACATCTTGTATTATACCCCAGAGCTGCACTCACTATTCTGCTGCTGTGCAGTCACTGTGTACATACATGACATTACTTATCCTGTACTGATCCTGAGTTACATCCTGTATTATACCCCAGAGCTGCACTCACTATTCTGCTGCTGGTGCAGTCACTGTGTACATACATGACATTACTTATCCTGTACTGATCCTGAGTTACATCCTGTATTATACACCAGAGCTGCACTCACTATTCTGCTGCTGGTGCAGTCACTGTGTACATACATGACATTACTTATCCTGCACTGATCCTGAGTTACATCCTGTATTATACACCAGAGCTGCACTCACTATTCTGCTGCTGGTGCAGTCACTGTGTACATACATGACATTACTTATCCTGTTCTGATCCTGAGTTACATCCTGTATTATACTCCAGAGCTGCACTCACTATTCTGCTGCTGGTGCAGTCACTGTGTACATACATGACATTACTTATCCTGTACTGATCCTGAGTTACACCCTGTATTATACTCCAGAGCTGCACTCACTATTCTGCTGCTGGTGCAGTCACTGTGTATATACATGACATTACTTATCCTGTACTGATCCTGAGTTACATCCTGTATTATACTCCAGAGCTGCACTCACTATTCTGCTGCTGGTGCAGTCACTGTGTACATACATGACATAACTTATCCTGCACTGATCCTGAGTTACATCCTGTATTATACCCCAGAGCTGCACTCACTATTCTGCTGCTGGTGCAGTCACTGTGTACATACATGACATAACTTATCCTGCACTGATCCTGAGTTACATCCTGTATTATACCCCAGAGCTGCACTCACTATTCTGCTGCTGGTGCAGTCACTGTGTACATACATGACATAACTTATCCTGCACTGATCCTGAGTTACATCCTGTATTATACCCCAGAGCTGCACTCACTATTCTGCTGCTGGTGCAGGCACTGTGTACATACATGACATTACTTATCCTGTACTGATCCTGAGTTACATCTGTATTATACCCCAGAGCTGCACTCACTATTCTGCTGCTGCTGCAGTCACTGTGTACATACATGGCATTACTTATCCTGTACTGATCCTGAGTTACATCCTGTATTATACCCCAGAGCTGCACTCACTATTCTGCTGGTGCAGTCACTGTGTACATACATGACATTACTTATCCTGTACTGATCCTGAGTTACATCCTGTATTATACCCCAGAGCTGCACTCACTATTCTGCTGCTGGTGCAGTCACTGTGTATATACATGACATTACTTATCCTGTACTGATCCTGAGTTACATCCTGTATTATACTCCAGAGCTGCACTCACTATTCTGCTGCTGGTGCAGTCACTGTGTACATACATGACATTACTTATCCTGTACTGATCCTGAGTTACATCCTGTATTATACTCCAGAGCTGCACTCACTATTCTGCTGCTGGTGCAGGCACTGTGTACATACATGACATTACTTATCCTGTACTGATCCTGAGTTACATCTGTATTATACCCCAGAGCTGCACTCACTATTCTGCTGCTGCTGCAGTCACTGTGTACATACATGGCATTACTTATCCTGTACTGATCCTGAGTTACATCCTGTATTATACCCCAGAGCTGCACTCACTATTCTGCTGGTGCAGTCACTGTGTACATACATGACATTACTTATCCTGTACTGATCCTGAGTTACATCCTGTATTATACCCCAGAGCTGCACTCACTATTCTGCTGCTGGTGCAGTCACTGTGTATATACATGACATTACTTATCCTGTACTGATCCTGAGTTACATCCTGTATTATACTCCAGAGCTGCACTCACTATTCTGCTGCTGGTGCAGTCACTGTGTACATACATGACATTACTTATCCTGTACTGATCCTGAGTTACATCCTGTATTATACTCCGGAGCTGCACTCACTATTCTGCTACGTTACAGGGGCAAGGCCCGGGCAGAGGGGGGTGGGGGGGGGGGGGTCTACGTTACAGGGGCAAGGCCCGGGGAGAGGGGAGAGGTCTACGTTACAGGGGCAAGGCCCGGGGAGAGGGGAGAGGTCTACGTTACAGGGGCAAGGCCCGGGGAGAGGTCTACGTTACAGGGGCAAGGCCCGGGGAGAGGGGGGAGGTCTACGTTACAGGGGCAAGGCCCGGGGAGAGGGGGGAGGTCTACGTTACAGGGGCAAGGCCCGGGGAGAGGGGGGAGGTCTACGTTACAGGGGCAAGGCCCGGGGAGAGGGGGGAGGTCTACGTTACAGGGGCAAGGCCCGGGGAGAGGGGGGAGGTCTACGTTACAGGGGCAAGGCCCGGGGAGAGGGGGGAGGTCTACGTTACAGGGGCAAGGCCCGGGGAGAGGGGGGAGGTCTACGTTACAGGGGCAAGGCCCGGGGAGAGGGGGGAGGTCTACGTTACAGGGGCAAGGCCCGGGGAGAGGGGGGAGGTCTACGTTACAGGGGCAAGGCCCGGGGAGAGGGGGGAGGTCTACGTTACAGGGGCAAGGCCCGGGGAGAGGGGGGAGGTCTACGTTACAGGGGCAAGGCCCGGGGAGAGGGGGGAGGTCTACGTTACAGGGGCAAGGCCCGGGGAGAGGGGGGAGGTCTACGTTACAGGGGCAAGGCCCGGGGAGAGGGGGGAGGTCTACGTTACAGGGGCAAGGCCCGGGGAGAGGGGGGAGGTCTACGTTACAGGGGCAAGGCCCGGGGAGAGGGGGGAGGTCTACGTTACAGGGGCAAGGCCCGGGGAGAGGGGGGAGGTCTACGTTACAGGGGCAAGGCCCGGGGAGAGGGGGGAGGTCTACGTTACAGGGGCAAGGCCCGGGGAGAGGGGGGAGGTCTACGTTACAGGGGCAAGGCCCGGGGAGAGGGGGGAGGTCTACGTTACAGGGGCCAGGCCCGGGGAGAGGGGGGGTCTACGTTACAGGGGCAAGGCCCGGGGAGAGGGGGGGGTCTACGTTACAGGGGCAAGGCCCGGGGAGAGGGGGGGGTCTACGTTACAGGGGCAAGGCCCGGGGAGAGGGGGGGTCTACGTTACAGGGGCAAGGCCCGGGGAGAGGGGGGGGTCTACGTTACAGGGGCAAGGCCCGGGGAGAGGGGGGGGTCTACGTTACAGGGGCAAGGCCCGGGGAGAGGGGGGGGTCTACGTTACAGGGGCAAGGCCCGGGGAGAGGGGGGGGTCTACGTTACAGGGGCAAGGCCCGGGGAGAGGGGGGGGTCTACGTTACAGGGGCAAGGCCCGGGGAGAGGGGGGGTCTACCTTACAGGGGCAAGGCCTGGGGAGAGGGGGGTCTACCTTACAGGGGCAAGGCCTGGGGAGAGGGGGGGGTCTACATTACAGGGGCAAGGCCTGGGGAGAGGGGGGTCTACCTTACAGGGGCAAGGCCCGGGGAGAGGGGGGTCTACCTTACAGGGGCAAGGCCCGGGGAGAGGGGGGGTCTACGTTACAGGGGCAAGGCCCGGGGAAAGGGGGGGTCTACGTTACAGGGGCAAGGCCCGGGGAAAGGGGGGGGGGGGTCTACACTACAGGGGCAAGGCCCGGGGAGAGGGGGGGGTCTACATTACAGGGGCAAGGCCCGGGGAGAGGGGGGGGGACTACGTTACAGGGGCAAGGCCCGGGGAGAGGGGGGGTCTACGTTACAGGGGCAAGGCCCGGGGAGAGGGGGGGTCTACGTTACAGGGGCAAGGCCTGGGGAGAGGGGGGTCTACGTTACAGGGGCCAGGCCCGGGGAGAGGGGGGTCTACGTTACAGGGGCAAGGCCTGGGGAGAGGGGGGTCTACGTTACAGGGGCAAGGCCTGGGGAGAGGGGGGTCTACATTACAGGGGCAAGGCCTGGGGGGGCGGTCAGGGATCACTACTACGACGATCAGATCGTTACTGGTCGGTTCTGAGCTCAGTAGACGATCCCATTGTACGATGAGTAGAGCGGGGCCTGGCACGCGTGGAGGCGGGAAGCCCGGGTACAGGGATACTCGAGGGGTGAAGGGACCGGACGAGGCCTAGACCCCGCAGAAGCCTGAACATGGCCGCCCCCTGCCGGGATACGGGCCCGGGCGCTGCTCACCTGGCTCACGTCGTCCTTGGCATCGGCCAGGATGCCATAGTTCCGGTAGAGCTCCTCCACGGTCGGCATGTCTCCCTCTGTGTGTGCGGCGATGTCCCGGGCTCCGGCGATCTCCTCAGTGTGTGCGCAGCACAGAGACACCAACTGTACAGGAGGCGGCGCGGGAAAGACGAGATCTCAGCGCTGACCGCGCCACGTCACAGCGGCCCCCAGCGGCTCCTGCGGGAAGTGCAGCACCAGCTGCGAGCACCGAGCCACGTGACCCCGAGGGGGAGGAGACAGGGTGAGAGGCCCGCCCCGCCTCCCGACTGCCGTTGAAGTCGGATCATCATCACACATCAGGAACACTTTATATATTTTTTTATATGAGACTTTTTGTAGTCTGTTGCACAACCTTTAGTTATAGTTTTATTGCTGATAATATAATATATGCAAATATTGAACCCAGTCAGCTCCAAGAGCCTTTTATGGGGTCATTTCTTTGGCAAAACGGATTTAAATGGGTATTTCAATTTTAAAGGGGTGGTCCAGGTGACTGTATAATTATGTGATCGGTGTCGCTTTCACCTCTTGAGTTGTACACATGATGGCGTCACTTACCTCTCACTGTCTCGTGATAAGTTGCCTTTATACCCAACGTGTGAATTTACTACCGTAACTTATCCCTTATCATGTGGGGATGAAGGAAATTACAGAAATCATGGCTGCCTTTTTCTACATATTGCGCCCCTCTTGTCTAGTGGTTGCTTCTGGTATTGCAGCTTAGGTCTCGTAACTTCCACAATATCTGCAATACCAATGAAAACCTATGGACAAGAGAGGCGCCATTTCAGGATGTGATCGATGTTCTGTCATCTTGAACAACCTCTGAAAAAATGAAGCAATATTTTTTTTTTTTTACTTTATTTTTTTTTTTTTGGATTCGGGACAAATGATGACCTGACAGGCCCTGATGTCTGATCACCAAACTCCAATGGCGGGATGTGTATGTGTGTGTAGGTACAAGTCCAGGGGGACCCCTAAGATGCCATGGGGTTAACCCCTTCAATCAGATGCCTCACTGACTGTAGTGTCTGCTACCACTGTAAACTGTGCTGACACCTGCTGGTCATTATGTTAACTTCATGATGGCAGCGCCAGGTTTGTGCCGTAATAACATTCACTGGACAAAAGCTCCTTGTCCTTTGTGCTGTACTGACATCTGTGGTGGTTATCTTTAGACAAAGTGCAATACGGCGGATTAATTGTCCATGGGCCCCAGGCTGTTCACATGACTAGGGCCCCCCCAGCGTCCAAACCAATATGTGTCCGGATGTTAGGACTTAAAGAGGACCTGTCACCCATAATTTCGGCACTAGGAGATGTTACTAAAGTAAGCAGCTCCTAGTGCTTGAACAAACGCCGCAGTGTTAGAGTGACAGCTTTACCGGAAATTTTCGGTAACGCTATCAAACACTGCGGCGGGGTACAATGTAATCGTCGGACCGCTCGCAAAGCTGTCCGGAGGTCACATGGTTCTATACGCGGAATCCCATGAGGTCACGTGGCTTTATAACATCACGTTGTCACTGGCCTCATAGAATCCAATAATAGGCGTTGCCTCTTCCCCGGACCGCCCCGCTTTCTCCATAAGGTGGCGGTGACTGCCGCGCGACAACCACGCCCCCTCATGAATATGTCGGACAGCTTTGTGAGCAGCTGTCCCCCGCCGCATTGTACCCCGCCGCAGTGTTAGGTTTCCAGTAACACTATCCTTCTAACACTGCGGTGTTCGTTCAAGCACTAGTGCTGAAATTTTGGGTGACAGGTCCTCTTTAAGTGCTACTGTATATCCTATATATCTTCATTTAATGAAGAACTACAATCCTGCTCTTATATCCCATCTATCCAGGAAAGCCAATCACATTCCCTAACTGCATGAAACCCTCCACCCCGACTCCCGTCCAGATAAGATCCCCAGACAGTGCAGGAGAGGTGAATGCTGCCCTGTGCACTCTGCTGCTGAACTCCTCTACACTGTAAATACTCGCATATAAGCTGAAGCTCCTAATTTTTCCCCCAAAAAAAACCTGGGAAAAGTTATTAGGTAGGAAATGCAGTCGCTACTGTAATAAAATGTCCAGCAGCAGCCGCACCTCATTAATTAAATGTCCACAGCAGATGCCCCTCTTGACTGAAATGTCCATAGCAGATGCCCCCCTTTACTGAAATGTCCATAGCAGATGCCTCCCTTTACTGAAATGTCCATAGCAGATGCCCCCCTTTACTGAAATGTCCATAGCAGATGCCACCTTTACTGAAATGTCCATAGCAGATGCCACCTTTTACTGAAATGTCCACAGCAGATGCCCCCCTTTACTGAAATGTCCACAGCAGATGTTCCCTTTACTGAAATGTCCACAGCAGATGCCCCCTTTACTGAAATGTCCATAGCAGATGCCACCTTTACTGAAATGTCCATAGCAGATGCCACCTTTTACTGAAATGTCCACAGCAGATGCCCCCCTTTACTGAAATGTCCACAGCAGATGTTCCCTTTACTGAAATGTCCACAGCAGATGCCACCCTTTACTGAAATGTCCATAGCAGATGCCCCCCTTTACTGAAATGTCCATAGCAGATGACACCCTTTACTGAAATGTCCATAGCAGATGCCCCCCTTTACTGAAATGTCCATAGCAGATGCCCCCCTTTACTGAAATGTCCATAGCAGATGACACCCTTTACTGAAATGTCCACAGCAGAGGCCCCCTTTACTGAAATGTCCACAGCAGATGCCCCCCTTTACTGAAATGCCCACAGCAGGGTCCCCATTTACGGAAATGTCCACAGCAGATGCCCCCCTTTACTGAAATGTCCACAGCAGATGCCCCCCTTCCTTTACATAAACCCCTCCAGCTGCTTAAAAAATAAAATAAAAAAAATGTATACACACCTCCTGGCTTCTTCCACCCGGCCATGCGGCTCCATCTTCCGGCCCGGGCACATCACTATGACGCGGCAGTGTCGCGGCCGCATGACGTCATACTGTAAGGGCCCGCGCGGTGCATAAACTATGATGTCACGCTGTGGCGACACCACCGCCTCATAGTGATGCGGCCGGGCCAAAAGGAAGACGGAGAACACGGAGCCGTGGGGCCAGGGGGAAGAAGCCAGAAGGCGAGTATAGATTTATAGCGGTTCTTCATATAGGGCCCGGGTATGAGGCGCCCGACCAAACCGCCTATATGAAGATCCGCCCACAACCAGATGGTTAATGGGGACCAATCTAATGGAATAAAACCATGGACTATACTATATGATAACATCAGGTCCTGCCTGGAGGAAGAACACTGGGCTGTTCCGGAGGTCACATGGTTCTACACGCGGAATCCCATGAGGTCACATGGTTCTATACGCGGAATCCCATGAGGTCACATGGTTCTATACGCGGAATCCCATGAGGTCACGTGGCTTTATAACATCACGTTGTCACCGGCCTCATAGAATCCAATAATCATTGAAAAACAACATTTTGAAATGCAGAATCAGAGAGATGAGGAACTCCAACCTCCGAAGAAGAAGATTCCTTTTATCAATTTTGGAACGAATTGATGGAGTAAAGAAGCCCCCCGCACCACCGGTACAAACGCTACTTCCACCCTATAATCTGTATATCCATATATCCTGCTGAAACGAATGGACGGAAAGAAGGATCCCCCAACAGCATCATCCGGGCATCCTATGGAGACCAAAAAGAGATTAGGCAAAAAGAAGCGTAACAGGGATTGTGAGGAAGAACCTCCCACCAAGAAAAAGAGTCCTTGCATCATCTCGGACCCAACTGATAGCCACAGGACGACCCCCAAGAAATTGGACAACAACCCGAGGACAGGTAATGGGATGGTCCCACTATAGGCCTTTTTTTAATGTATAGAATATGGAATGATTGAGTGATCATGGGGGCCAACCACTGGAACCCCCAGTAATCTGAAGCATGGGGGGGCGGAGGGAATATCCAAAACTCCCCCCGAGATTTCCATGTGAACATAGTGGAGGTGCATACAATCCACCGGTGCTCCATTCCCTTCTATGGGACTTGTGGGATGTTTCCATTTTTTACTCCCCGCCTTTAAAAATCCATAATTTTTGGTTATTTTTTCCATGTATAGAGGTGTATGAGGACTTATTTTCTGTGTAACAAACTGTACTTTCCATTGATGGTATTTAATGTTGCATTCTGTGTACTGAGAATGTACAAATGTGTTGACACTGGCGAAAAAAACACATTCGCGCCATTTCCTTTTGGGTGGGTGTAATCGCAGGGATACTAAATTTATATAGGTTTTATTGTGTTTTAAAAGATTTTAAAAAATTAAAACCTTTTGTACGGAACATGCTCTGGCGCTCATAACCGTTTCATACTTTGGCGTATGGAGCTGTGAAAGGTGTTGCTTTTTGCAGGCCGTGATGAAGTTTATATTTCTAACATTTGTAGCACAGTACCATCTTTCAATTGCTTTTTTATTTTAATTTTTATGAGTAGCAAAACAACAAAGGGGCGTTTCAGACATTTTGGCGCTATTTTCCATTATGTTATTCATTGCTTTTATATATATTGATAGATCCGAACTTGGCGAAACTTAACATATTTAGGATTTTACTGTTCATTTTTATATCAGTTCTAGGGAAAGGAGGGTGATTTGAACTTTTAAAAAAAATTTCTTTTACTTTTTTTCATCTTTTTTACTATCTTTTCAGATCCTCTAGGCTACTTTAACTACAGTATGCCAGTATAAGCGGATTTTGAACATGATCTGTTACAATGTGCTACTGGCATAATGTAACAGATCTTCATAACATACAAAGAGGCTGTAATGGTGACGGATCATCGCTAGCTGATAACATCATGGAGAGCACCAATCACAGGCAAGATGGTGGTGTCCATGTGCTGTTGTGGATTGTTTTTTTTAAAGCGTAAACATTGAATATACTGTACATAATAAAATATGTTAATTAGCAAACACTGAACATTAATACCAATACAGCTCAGTAGCATGATAGGGGCTTCACAGATAAAATTACGGAGTCAGTCGTCAGCAATTGACTGGAGCGAGTAGGTAGGTCTCCCACCACAAGGATTATCCAGAGTACATTTAGTAGGAACCCCTTTGTGGGTCGCTACACATGCTAACACCAGCTTCCAAATTTCTCTTTCCCTGACTACTTTGCATCCCGGGCACATGAGATTTCGGATGCTGTTGCAGGATTACCAAAAACACTACTTTGCCTTCTTTCCCTTTAGGAGAATTCCCACCAAGGCCTATGGTACGCGAAGTGACAGCTCCTCCAAGATTGGATCATTTTATCTTCCATAAAGAACTTGGATCGGGAAGTTATGGGAAGGTAAATTACTACTATATAGAAATAGAACTCAAACAACATCATCTGTAACATCGGAATCCTGTTTGGCAGAATCCTGGTCGGAACCATAGAACACTATGGGGGAGATTTATCAAGAGTGTCTGAGAGCAGAAGTGTTCTAGTTGCCCATGGCTGATTGGTCTTTATGGACAACTTATGGATAAATCTCCCCCTACGTTCCTTCTAGTGTGAATGAGGTCTAATAATGATGACTAATAAAGAGCGAAAGTGGACAGAAGAGATGAATTACAGGAGCTAAAAGGCTGGACATCCCTAATCCCATTATCTTGACTTCTAGGTGGAGGTTCTTCTCAGTGACCTAATGGTGGATCAGACTGAAGTTCTACACCTTCTCTTTCAGGTGTTCCTGGCCTCACATCCGTCAAACGGAAAACATGTTGCCTTAAAGATTGTGAAAAAGAGACTGTTGCTGGAAGATTCGAGAAGATCCGTCCTCGTAGAGCGCCGAGCCCTGGAGGTCACTGCCCACAGCCATGTTTTCACCCACTGCTACGCCACCTTCCAGACTGAGGTAGGAGACCTCTGCTTGTCTCCTTAAATTGGTTCATCCACTACATAAGAAGAGACATCAGTCCTCGCACCTTGTGAGGCTTCTACGTGTAGCCATGTCTAGGCTGCTAGAACGGGAAATGTTTCCATCATGTCCTGTAGTATCATTTCTGTCTTTTCTCCAGGATTACGTCTTTTATGCCATGGAGTACATCACCGGTGGAGAGCTCCGAAATTTCATGGATCGTAGAGCCCCCTGTGACATGGAGACCACCAGGTACCTGCACATTGTGTATTGTAGGTCGCGTAGTCACCATTTCTCCCATTGTCCAGTAGACGTTGGGTTTGTGGTGATCACTTTGCTAGTGTGTTGGATAATAATCAATGTTTTCTTCTTTGTCATTAGATTTATATCAGCGGAGATCGTCTGCGGGCTGCAGTACCTGCACGGGCGAGGAGTCATACACAGGTATGGAGAGCATGTGATAATGTCAGAAGGGTTTACATACTACATAGTGCAGATATCCAAGAGGAGGTTACATTTTGGGATCATACATGACAGATTACAGTGTATTAAGCCAAACTGACCCTAAATATCTGCACAGGGACCTAAAACCTGAAAACATACTGATGGACACCACCGGCCATATAAAGATCAGTGATTTTGGCCTGGCAGCATTGAATATCTTTGGTAATAAGAAGATGAGGGATCGTGCAGGTACTGCCGGCTACATGGCCCCGGAGGTGAGAAATACAAGTGTCCTCAGTATGGCACCTATAATACATCCAGGTTATTTCTTAAACCGTGTGACTAATCCTCCATGATGCTCCCACAGGTTATGTGCATGAACCCATATAACGCCAGCGTGGACTACTTCTCATTTGGCGTAATCTTATATGAGCTGGTTGTGGGGCGATACCCATTTTATAAGGGTGGAAACTCTGCTCGGATCCGCCGCTCCATCCGACAGCTCCAGTATCCCGAGGACATGTCGTCTACTATCCGTTCCATTCTAGAGGGGGTGAGTGTATACAATGTTACAGATGAAATATATATTATATATCTATGTCTGTATAGGTCACATGATTAGGGCTCATCTGACTACAATTTGCTATTATTTTATCCCAGCTCTTCTGCAAGTCATGTAACCAGCGGCAGCAGTTCTGTGACGCCATCAGAAACCACTCGTTTTTTGAAGGAGTCAACTGGGAGGAGGCAGAGGAAGGAATATTGTGTCCTCCATATATAATGGATCCAGTAAGTTTATGGTAACGATGGGAAATGTTCATCCGTCACATACAGTTTCTTTATGTCCGCTCAATGTTAGTAAGTGCACACTAAAGCTGTGATACTATATCTACACTTAGGACCATCGATGCCAAACAAGTCCAGTTCTTATGATCCATTTGATATACTGTATGTGTCTTCTCTCCTAGACTCCAGCTGATGATTATAATGAGACCATCCCTCTCGATGTCGTGCTGTGGGAGGAGGAAGAAGAAGACAAGTCCCCGATATCACCGGAGGATGAGCGGCTCTTCTGTGGCTTCTCCTTTACCAGCCACAAGTGGAGGTGATGCAGAAGTAACTGTAGTATCAGAACCGGGTCATGTCATTCTGCCCTACGGAACCAGTTGTATCCAATCTCTGTGAGGTATCTATACATCTATATCTGAATATTTATACCCCTCACCATTTACAAGTGTCTTCTTGGTAGAATAATTCCTTATGTTTGGGTTTTTCTTTTACATTTTTGTTTCAATTCTTAGTGCAGTTCTACAAGCGAAGACCAGAAAACCCCCACAAATTAATGACAATGCTGACATCACCCCCAGTCTAAGGAGATAGAGGACCCAAGGTGGAGGACACAGAACCTCCGAAGGATCAGAATATCTTTGTAGATACTTCCTTCAGAACAATTAAGATGGCGATGATGCCTACATCTGGAGCAAGTGCCCTCATCTCTGATCCGGGTGCAAGCCCCAACAGGGCACAAGAGGAAGGAACCGTCCCATCTACAAAGAGCGGTAAGTCCTGGTCCCAGCCAGATCTCCCATCTCATCCCAACAGAAACTTCCAAAAAGCCATTTCTCTGACATGGACGACATGCTAGTGTAGACATATACTAGAGGAATTACCTCTTTCTGGTAACCCAGTGACGTAGCTTACTATGAGAACCGTGATACAAGCCTTGCAGCTCTCTTGGGGTTGTGTAGTTAACAGGAGTAGGAAAAAACTACAGTATATTGAGATGAATATTACAGATTTTACCTTCTCTGACAATTACTTTTTATACGCTCCTTGACCGACTAAAGTTGACTTTTTTCCACAGTTTATGGATGCAAACCAGAGAACAGCAGCAGCAGCATTATGTCTCACCTCCACCTTACATGTATTGTTCCTTGTCCACCTGTTGATCACCCGCAACAACTTCTTACATGTGGTCAAAACAAGGGATGAAGGACCTGGCAGTGGTGGACAAGTCTTGAAGATCAATTCAAATGGAAGATATTGCAAATGACCCAAACTGCCCCAAATGCTGAGGTGCCCCACCTTACATCTTGTGTTAGATACCCTGAGCTCTGTCACTGAAATTAGGAGAAATGAACACAGTGAAGGAGCGCTGGAAGCAACGAGAACATGGAAGAAAAGACCAACGTCATCCAGGAGAGAACCAAAAGGAAACAGAGAGCCCTTTACCTTCTATGTGTCCAGGATATTCCACATCAGAGGACCGGGAAATAAAATATTCCCTCCATATACCATATTGTGGTTATAAGGTTTATAATCCTGTATGTGATAAGTGTAAATGCGGAGCGCATTTTTGAGAGTTTTCCCGACAATTTCCGGTTTGTGCCGCATCGCGCAGAGGATTGTGTCGCACACAATTGGATTTTGGCGCATCGGCGCCGGCTTGCACGCAACACAAATCAGGGGCTGGGCCGTCGGACAACCCGACAGATTCGGACAATGCGCGGGATTTAACATTTAGAATTGTGACGCAAGACAATGCACTTACAAGCACCGGGAAGAATAAGGTGAACTCCTTCGGACTTCGGCAAGGAAGCAACGGATGCTGGACTTCATCTTCGCAGGACTGAATCAGGGATCGCGACAGGACCGGGTAAGTAAATTTGCCCCATTGAGGGTTATTTATCATATGCTGCTGCTAAGTGCCCTGGATAGGAGCTGTGATTATTTTGGGGCTTGTTTGCCAGAATAATTACCTGATTGATTCTGCTGTTATTGTTCAAAGTGGTGTGTTTGACCCTGTGTCCAGGTGCCTAAGGAAGGGCAATGTTGTATCTCTGTCCCACACCAAAAAAGCAGTAGTGGGATTTATTGCACATTGGGGGACATGTATCTTTACTTTCATCAGTTTTTTTCTCTTTTTTTTTTGCCATTTTTTGACTTTTTGAGGACTTTTTAGGAGCATTTTTGACTATGCTTAAGAAGTTATCCAGTGGTTGTCTGTTGCAGTGTTCCCAAATGTATCTTTCCTAATTGTATCTTTCCAAGACGGATGTTTTCTTTGTTTTGCAACTTTTGTAAAGTAGAGTAAATTAGAGATTTTTTAGTTGAAAAATGAAGTACAACTGACTCCATACATGCACCTAAAAAGTCCCCAAAACCCACAATTCAGAGACAAAGAAAAAAAACAGACATGTATCGCAACAGCAAATTTTTTGCCATCCTGTCACGTAAAAGTTACAAGTTACTTCATTGCTGAGACAATTTTACTAAAAAGTCATGCAAAAGTCTTTACCTGAAAGATGAGACCAAAAAGTCCCAAAAAGTAGTACAAGACACCAGAAAGCACGTCGGTAACTCCCCCATTACATCACAGACTCCCCCATTACATCTCAGACAGCCATTTTTTATAAGGGAATGGAATAAAAATATTTTAATAAATAATTGAACCATTCGTCAGCCGCCATCTTATATACAGAGTCCAAGGAGATGTGACTGCAGAGAAGTCTGGGGCTTGCTATAAATCTGGTGTTTGCCAGATCTCAGACTACGTGTTCCAAACCAACACTGTCATCCAAAGTCATCCCACTTCTTTACTTTCTGTAACATTGGGATGGTAACATTGGGATGGTAGTGTATGTGACTCACCTCTACCCACAATCTTGCATGTGCCCCTGTAGATAACACCCGCAGCTCTTCTAATAGGAGCACTGGATGCCAGGGCTTATTTATAACCAAGGCCTTCCAAAATAAAATGTTATCCTTATCAATAGGGAACCTTGGCAGCTGACAGACGAGACTGGTACATATAGCAGCTGGTGCTACTTCTCAGATACGAGACACTCGGTCTATGGTCACCAGTAGATGGTCCAGCACAATGCAGAGTCGTGTCCCCATCTGGCTCCTGCTTCTAGCATTCACTGATGCTATACCGGTGAGTACAAGAGCCCGGAGACAAAGTGACAACTTAAAGGGGTTGTCCACTTTTTCAATTATTTGGGATATTAATATCAGAGATAATGGGGCACATTTACTGACCCGGTCCTGACGCGATCCAGCGGCGCGTTCTCCGTCGAGGATTTGGGTCATCCGGCGATTCACTAAGGTCGTGCGCCTGATGTCCACCAGTTGTCGCTGCTGCGCCGTGGTTTGCCGGAGTTCACCAACCTATTCCCGGTGCATATAAGCGCTTGTCAAGCGACACTTTTTTTTAAAAAGATACTGCGTTTTTTCTGAATCCGTTGGGTTTTCAGATGGCCACGCCCCCGATTTCAGGCGCATGCATGCCGGTGCTAATGTGCTACAATCCGATCGTGTGCGCCAAAATCCCGGGGCAATTCGGCGCAAACCAGTAATTTGCAGGAAACCCGATGAAAATAAGCGATTCGGACCCTTAGTAAATGTGCCCCAATGACAGCTGGGACTTGCACTTTTTGGAAGAATATAGGTCTTAGATGGAAAGCCATAGAAGTGGTGAAAGTTCATCTTGGAAAGTCACCAATGGATCGGCCAAAACCTGTTTGAAAATGCTGTACAGTAGAGATGAACGGACCCGAATTTTCCGTTCAGGTTTGGGATTCGGGAGCGTCCGGGACAAGTAGCCATGGCTATGATCAGCCTGGGGATCAACTGGAAATACGTCTGTGTTGCTTGGGACGCACCCGAACGGAAACTTTGGGTCCGCTCATCTCTACTGTAAATTTTTAATCCTAATAAATAAAATTTACTAAAGATTTTTATCCATGCTTTAATTAACGGAAATCCGAAAACTCATTAGGGATAGATGGGATGTGGGTTGTGGGGCAACTCTTTAACCCTAAAAAGGACAAGTGGCTGAAAACTCAGTTACCGTACCTCATGAGAGATTAGCTGGCCACCTACTATACTGATTGAGCCACGTGTCCTTTTAGGAGGAGGACAGGTGTGCACCCATTAGGTGCCACAGATTGGATTACAGTGATGTGCACACCCTGAATGAGGCTACAACAGGATTTCAGATCTTGGCTTGACCCACTAGCTTCTACAATGGCCTGATACTGATCACAATAGGCCCCAACATAAGACAAAACATTTAAGGTCCTGCGCCACTTTGTTTTACCACTAACCTATAACGTAGATGAACCTAGAACTAAGTCTTATATGAAAAGCAGTGTCCTCTGTATTCTACTAACAGGTTCTGATGCTTATGATACAATGTTGCAAGTAAATTGACAAAATAATAACAAAGTAATAGAACTAAAAACTTTAAGGAAATCTACCATCAAAATCCATCCTGATAAACCAGGGACATTACTCATAGATCCAGGCACCAGGACTGTGGTATCTTCTTATATGTCTTATCCATGACCTCCTTCCTTCTAAAATAACATTTTAAAATGACGATAAAGGACATCTACCACCAGGATGAAAGATTGTAAAACAAGCACTGAAATACTGGTGTGCGCCCCCTCTGGTAGGCTCTGTTCTTCTTTTAGCTTATTTTGCCCTCGATTTTACAAAAAAAAAGCTTCAACATTATGCAAATGAACCCATGTACCATAGCTGTTAATTGAGCGTGGAGCCCCTCAGGTTCATTTGCATAAGTCTTAAAACCTGGCAGCAGCCCACTGTGGGATGTGCTGAGGGAGCATGGGGAGGGTGAGACAGTGTAACAGCATGTGGAGTTACAGCAAGGAGTGGCTCTGGTAGAGAATTACATGGTCATTATCATAATTTGATAATCAAAAAGTTGATTTTAGAAGGAAGGAGGCCATGGATAACAAACATAAGAAGATTCCCACAGTCCCCGTGCCTGGATCTATGAGTAATGTCCCTGGTTTATAATGATGGACTTTGATGGCTGATTTCCTTTAAGAGCTCTGCTTGCTGTCAATGTAGCGATGATGATGCCCAATCTTACTGATTTATAGCCTTCCATCCATTTATTAAGAGGAAAGGCAGCTCCTTGTGGTGTCAAAATAATGTGATACACAAACTTAGATATTATCGGTGTTAGAAATATTCTTATTATCTGTGTTTTCTTTGCAGCTGCCATACATACGGCCATCAGTGGGTGAGTTATCGGAGCAATATTACATGCATTGTGGGCCAAGACAAGCTGTATACAAACTAGTAGTTACTGGTATGGGGTAGGGGGGGTGTGTGCAGGCGGCTCTATTAAGCCCCAGCCTTAGCAATGGATGGATCAATCAGAGAGTATCTATTCCAAAATACATGCAAAATATTGAGTCCCCCTCCTCACACCCCTGGTTGTGAGGTCACTATTCTTCAACATGGTTTTTCAAAGACCACTCTTGGAAATCTGTAAAAAAAAAACTTTTTAAAAAGCAAAAAATAATGAAAAGTTCATCAGAAACTAAGGCCTGCCAAAAAAAAGGTGCAAAGATTTTAGGACACCTCATTTTTTTTAACTCAAATTTAAACCTGAGTTGATTGAATCTGACATTAAAAATACAGTTAGCACTAACCCACTATACAGTCCCCCAAAGCTTAAAATATGAACTATTGTCGTAGCATTTACCACTGATTTATACATAATGGGGCACATTTACTAAGAACAGTGCAGTGTGTACTATGTGCAGTGTCCTGTGTATACTGTAGGGGGCGCCAAATTCAGGATTTCTGGTGCACGTTCTTCATGAATCTGGCACCCCCTGCACTGCTCCAACAGAGTGCACCACTTTTTTTTTTGGTGCACCTTTAACATGGGGCGTGTCTGTCTGTCAGACTTTGCATGATAAATGTGGCGCACGGTCCGACCGGAACACCCCCTTTAGTGCACAAACATATGAGGTTCAGACACTTCTAAAATACCTATACAGGCAGTCCCCGGATTATGCACAAGATAGGTTCCATAGGTTTACTCTTAAGGTCACAAGGTGCAGAGGGGTCCTTCTTTAACCAGAGGTCGTCTGTAAGTCGGGTGTCCTTAAATAGGGGACAGCCTATTTAAGCTCTTTCTACCTAAAAGAACGTGCAAAGTCCGATAGAATACTGGCTCATGGCTCTTAGTAAATGTGTAACAATATATTGTAGACAAGTGGTGGTGCCAGAGGTGGCACGCAAAGTCCTATGAAAACCCAAGCCATCACCGCAGGACAGTTTATCAGTCTTCTCCGGTCAGAAGTAGTTCAGGACTTGCCATGCTCAGTGCCAGTTCTAAAGTGACACATCCTTGGCTTCCAGGACTACAGAAGGAGTGAGAAGGTCTGGACAGGGTTGGATTATCGTTAGAGCTCCTGGTCTGGGCCCCACAGATTTTTCCTGTTCAGGAAAGCTGCAATGCTAATCCAAATTTCTCCTTCTTTCTACTGTATTGTTGTCCTCAGAGCAGGGTGCAATAAGTCACTGCTTAAATTGTCATGTTGGTTCTTTGCAAACAATAAGTGGGTTTTGGTTGTAGTTTGGGCACTGGGTTCTAGACTGTTTGTCTAGGGGCACTCTAAAACTATTTCTCATCAATGCCCTAACCTACAGAGTCATACACCAAAGCAGCAACCCATTCCATGGTAATCATTTATTTCATTGGAGGGGACAGCGATGGGGGTCGACCATAGCCCAAAATAATTATATACTGTAATTTCATGGTAGAAAATAGGAAATGTACATTTCATCATCAGATTCTTCAAAAACCCACCCAGGAGAGGAGGAATATGAAGATATCTTTACACAAATATTAAGATCCAACAAGGGTAAGGATCATCCTTTCTCCAAGACATATAACAACAACTGTTCTCAGCCCCATGACAGGTTTACATGATTTTGTCATTTAGACTCCACAGTTAAGCTACACCATGGAGACATTGTGATGGCCAGAAGCTACAGCGCTGTAAAGTGCACCGAATGTTTATGGAGTAAATCTGAGGATGGAGTGGTAAGGGTGCCCTACATTCTGGCCCCGGATTACAGTAAGTACGGAAGCTCTAACAGGGGTCCTCCATGTGTTTGTTCTAGCCATCAGCGCTGTTAGTTTCGGAATATGCTCTCTACTGCTAAGTGGGCAGTACAAACTCCAGGACCACCCACCTGACTATCAAGAACCTAATTAGCATATTGGGTGCCGGAATTGATAGCACACTGATTGCTCAGTAACAGTGGGGCTCAGGAAAAGAGAGCCACCTGTGGGAGTGGGGGTTAGTGGAATTGGTGGTCCTAATCTATACTGAAGACCTATAGATGACAGTATAGAATATTGTATATATGGTGCAATTTCTGATTCCAGGTGATCAAAACAAAGAACTAATAACTTCAGCCCTCCAGACCTTCACAGAGTTAACCTGCATCAATTTTATCGAGAGAACCACGGAGACGGATTATCTGAATATCCACTCTGGAAGCGGGTATGAATATAATTCTAGAGAGCAGTTTACTATGGTTCGGCAAATGAGAAAGGGACAGCAGTAACTTCACCCTATACTCTATACCATAGTATATACCCAGCAACATGTGATGCCGCTGTGCCAGCAGTGCTATAAAACAGGACATCACAGAGGTTATATTAGAATACAGACCTATTAGACTTAACAAGATGGAACCAGTTGATCATAGAAGCTGCAGAATCATAGTCACATCGTGAGAATTATACAGGTGATAAATATTAATCTTTCATACATTTGGCTACACACTGTTTGATTTGGGAGCATGTTTTAAGGTTGATCTGACAAAATACTAAATATCTGCCACTATTCTATCGCAATCAGCATATATTTTCCTACGAGCACCAATACTATAATACTGCCCCCTATGTACAAGAATATAACTACTATAATACTGCCCCCTATGTACAGTTATATATCTACTATAATACTGCCCCCTATGTACAGGAATATAACTACTATAATACTGCCCCTATGTACAAGAATATAACTACTATAATACTGCCGCCTATGTACAGGAATATAACTACTATAATACTGCCCCCTATGTACAAGAATATAACTACTATAATACTGTCCCTATGTACAGGAATATAACTACTATAATACTGCTCTCTATGTACAGGAATATAACTACTATAATACTGCCCCTATGTACAGGAATATAACTACTATAATACTGCCCCCTATGTACAGGAATATAACTGCTATAATACTGCCCCCTATGTACAAGAATATAACTACTATAATACTGCCTCCTATGTACAGGAATATAACTACTATAATACTGCCCCCTATGTACAGGAATATAACTACTATAATACTGCCCCCTATGTACAGGAATATTACTATTATAATACTGCCCCCTATGTACCAGACTATAACTACTATAATACCGCCCCCTATGTACAAGAATATAACTACTATAATACTGCCCCCAATGTACAAGAATATAACTACTATAATACTGCCCTCTATGTACAGGAATATAACTACTATAATACTGCTCCCTATGTACAGGAATATAACTACTATAATACTGCCCCCTATGTACAGGAATATAACTACTATAATACTGCCCCCTATGTACAGGAATATAACTACTATAATACTGCCCCCTATGTACAGGAATATAACTACTATAATACTGCTCCCTATGTACAGGAATATAACTACTATAATACTGCTCCCTATGTACAGGAATATAACTACTATAATACTGCCCTCTATGTACAAGAATATAACTACTATAATACTGCTCCCTATGTACAGGAATATAACTACTATAACACTGCCCCCTATGTACAAGAATATAACTACTATAATACTGCTCCCTATGTACAGGAATATAACTACTATAATACTCCCCCTATGTACAAGAATATAACTACTATAATACTGCCCCCTATGTACAGGAATATAACTACTTTAATACTACCCCCTATGTACAGGAATATAACTACTATAATACTGCCCCCTATGTACAAGAATATAACTACTATAATACTGCCTCCTATGTACAAGAATATAACTACTATAATACTGCCCCCTATGTACAAGAATATAACTACTATAATACAGCCCCCTATGTACAAGAATATAACTACTATAATACTGCCCCCTATGTACAGGAATATAACTACTATAATACTGCCCCCTATGTACAGGAATATAACTACTATAATACTGCCCTCTATGTACAAGAATATAACTACTATAATACTGCTCCCTATGTACAGGAATATAACTACTATAACACTGCCCCCTATGTACAAGAATATAACTACTATAATACTGCTCCCTATGTACAGGAATATAACTACTATAATACTCCCCCTATGTACAAGAACATAACTACTATAATACTGCCCCCTATGTACAAGAATATAACTACTATAATACTGCCTCCTATGTACAAGAATATAACTACTATAATACTGCCCCCTATGTACAAGAATATAACTACTATAATACTGCCCCCTATGTACAAGAATATAACTACTATAATACTGCCTCCTATGTACAAGAATATAACTACTATAACACTGCCCCCTATGTACAAGAATATAACTACTATAATACTGCCCCCTATGTACAAGAATATAACTACTATAATACTGCCCCCTATGTACAGGAATATAACTACTATAATACTGCCCCCTATGTACAAGAATATAACTACTATAATACTGCCCCCTATGTACAGGAATATAACTACTATAATACTGCCCCCTATGTACAAGAATATAACTACTATAATACTGCCCCCTATGTACAGGAATATAACTACTTTAATACTGCCCCCTGTGTACAGGGATATAACTACTATAATACTGCCCTCTATGTACAAGAATATAACTACTATAATACTGCTCCCTATGTACAAGAATATAACTACTATAATACTGCCCCCTATGTACAAGAATATAACTACTATAATACTGCCCCCTATGTACAAGAACATAACTACTATAATACTGCCCCCTATGTACAAGAATATAACTACTATAATAGTGCCCCCTATGTACAAGAATATAACTACTATAATACTGCCCCCTATGTACAGGAATATAACTACTATAATACTGCCCCCTATGTACAAGAATATAACTACTATAATACTGCCCCCTATGTACAAGAATATAACTACTATAATACTGCCCCCTATGTACAGGAATATAACTACTATAATACTGCTCTCTATGTACAGGAATATAACTACTATAATACTGCCCCCTATGTACAAGAATATAACTACTATAATACTGCCCCCTATGTACAGGAATATAGGTGAACCTTTCTGTAAAATGATGCTACTTTACACTGTGTTTTTGAGTTTATAACAAATACCTTCATCCTGCTATTATACGTCTTGTGTTACATTTCTCCCCTTCAGGTGCTGGTCCTCCATAGGGAAGGTCGGGGGTCCTCAGCCGTTATCCCTGATGAGTGGGGGGTGCATGGCGCGGGGTGTGGTGCAGCATGAGATAGAACACGCTCTAGGATTCTACCATGAGCAGAGTCGCAGTGATCGCGATGATCATGTTGACGTCCTATGGCAATACATCAATGAAGGTACAAGCCCTGGAGTATTACACTGCACTCATGTTACTCAATGGAAAGTACAGTCATTCTACTCCAAAATAAGTAACATTTCCTAATGCAATTGCAGCGGATTGGGGTGAATTTGATTTGGTTTACACAAAAAACATGGATCTACCGTATGACTACTCATCAGTAATGCACTATGGAAGGTAAGCTTTACTATTCTGCTGGTGCAGTCACTGTGTACATACATGACATTACTTATCCTGTACTGATCCTGAGTTACATCCTGTATTATACCCCAGAGCTGCACTCACTATTCTGCTGCTGGTGCAGTCACTGTGTACATACATGACATTACTTATCCTGTACTGATCCTGAGTTACATCCTGTATTATACTCCAGAGCTGCACTCACTATTCTGCTGCTGGTGCAGTCACTGTGTACATACATGACATTACTTATCCTGTACTGATCCTGAGTTACATCCTGTATTATACCCCAGAGCTGCACTCACTATTCTGCTGCTGGTGCAGTCACTGTGTACATACATGACATTACTTATCCTGTACTGATCCTAAGTTACATCCTGTATTATCCTCCAGAGCTGCACTCACTATTCTGCTGCTGGTGCAGTCACTGTGTACATACATGGCATTACTTATCCTGTACTGATCCTGAGTTACATCCTGTATTATACCCCAGAGCTGCACTCACTATTCTGCTGCTGGTGCAGTCACTGTGTACATACATGACATTACTTATCCTGTACTGAACCTGCGTTACATCCTGTATTATACCCCAGAGCTGCACTCACTATTCTGCTGCTGGTGCAGTCACTGTGTACATACATGACATTACTTATCCTGTACTGATCCTGAGTTACATCCTGTATTATACTCCAGAGCTGCACTCACTATTCTGCTGCTGGTGCAGTCACTGTGTACATACATGACATTACTTATCCTGTACTGATCCTGAGTTACATCCTGTATTATACTCGAGAGCTGCACTCACTATTCTGCTGCTGGTGCAGTCACTGTGTACATACATGACATTACTTATCCTGTACTGATCCTGAGTTACATCCTGTATTATACTCCAGAGCTGCACTCACTATTCTGCTGCTGGTGCAGTCACTGTGTACATACATGACATTACTTATCCTGTACTGATCCTGAGTTACATCCAGTATTATATCCCAGAGCTGCACTCACTATTCTGCTGCTGGTGCAGTCACTGTGTACATACATGACATTACTTATCCTGTACTGATCCTGAGTTACATCCTGTATTATACCCCAGAGCTGCACTCACTATTCTGCTGGTGCAGTCATTGCATATTCTTCTATGTTCTTTGTCCTTGCAGGTTTTCTTACTCTAACACGTCTGGTATGCCGAGCCTCAATCCTAAACCGGATCAGTCTGTGGAGATTGGACAAAGATACGGAGTGAGCCCATTAGACATCTCTAAAGTGAAGATGTTGTATGACTGCAGTATGTGAATCAGAACATAATATAAATATAATTGTCTTATGGGAAACTTGACGCCCCCCCCCCCCACCCCATTATCATGATCGCTGGGGGTCCCAGTGGTCAGACACTTATCCCTTATGCTGTTAGATGACCCCTTTAATGCGATATACATAGAGGTCACATGACTCGTCATACAATGTATCTGCAGACTATATATAAAAGGGGAGGCACCAGGACTGAATATTTCATCAAAGTCCACAGTCTTTTGGGCAAATTGTCAAAAAGGGTTTAAATGTAAAGGATCTGAGTTGTAATACCAGAAGAAACCTGTGGACAGGTGTGGCGCTGTTTATGAATAATAGTAGTTATGACTAATCCTGTACTTTCACTTTATAAGGAGCTTCGAGATTACAGTGAATAAAGTCCTCCCCCATATGACAAGTGGTATGGTCCAGGGAAGGGATGGGGTCTACAAGGCCATTCTCAGACCCTAACACTTATTGCTTTTCAGATATTTGCAGCTTTTTATTAACTGGGGTCAATGGATCTTTGGACTTTGAGACTGTCACCTCGTCCTATACGGATTCTACGAGCTGCTTGTGGCTTGTAAGGGTTAATAGGAATAAGGTGAGTATGGAGGCTCTGGTAAGTCATTGTAAATAGTGATTATTGTATGTAAGTATGGCAGTGTATATTGGTATTATGTAGGGTCGGTGTGTGGTATGACAGTGTATAGCGGTATTATGTAGGGTTGGTGTGTGGTATGACAGTGTATAGTGGTATTATATAGGGTTGGTGTGTGGTATGGCAGTGTATAGCGGTATTATATAGGGTTGGTGTGTGGTATGACAGTGTATATTGGTATTATGTAGGGTTGGTGTGTGGTATGACAGTGTATAGTGGTATTATGTAGGGTCGGTGTGTGGTATGACAGTGTATAGCGGTATTATGTAGGGTTGGTGTGTGGTATGACAGTGTATAGTGGTATTATATAGGGTTGGTGTGTGGTATGGCAGTGTATAGCGGTATTATATAGGGTTGGTGTGTGGTATGACAGTGTATATTGGTATTATGTAGGGTTGGTGTGTGGTATGACAGTGTATAGTGGTATTATATAGGGTTGGAGTGTGGTATGGCAGTGTATATTGGTATTATATAGGATTGGAGTGTGGTATGACAGTGTATATTGGTATTATATAGGGTTGGAGTGTGGTATGGCAGTGTATATTGGTATTATATAGGGTTGGAGTGTGGTATGGCATTGTATATTGGTATTATATAGGGTTAGAGTATGGTATGACAGTGTATATTGGTATTATATAGGGTCGGTGTGTGGTATGACAGTGTATAGCGTTATTATATAGGGTCAGTGTGTGGTATGGCAGTGTATATTGGTATTATATAGGGTTGGAGTGTGGTATAGTAGTGTATAGTGGTATTATATATGGTAGGTGTGTGGTATGGCAGTGCATAGTGGTATTATATATGGTATATGTGTGTTATGGCAGTGTATAGAGGTATTATATATGGTAGGTGTGTGGTATGGTAGTGTATAGTGGTATTATATAGGGTTGGTGTGTGGTATGACAGTGTATAGTGGTATTATGTATGGTTGGAGTGTGGTATGGCAGTGTATAGTGGTATTATATAGGAAGTGTAGGTGGTATTCAGTGTATAGTGGTATTATATAGGGTTGGTGTGTGGTATGGCAGTGTATAGTGGTATTATATAGGAAGTGTAGGTGGTATTCAGTGTATAGTGGTATAATATAGGGTCGGTGTGTGGTATGGCAGTGTATAGAGGTATTATATATGGTAGGTGTGTGGTATGGCAGTGTATAGTGGTATTATATAGGGTCAGTGTGTGGTATTACATTGTATAGTGGTATTAAATAGGGTTGGAGTGTGGTATGGCAGTGTATAGTGGTATTATATAGGGTTGGAGTGTGGTATGGCATTGTATAGTTGTATTATATAGGGTTGGAGTGTGGTATGACAGTGTATATTGGTATTATATAGGGTTGGAGTGTGGTATGGCAGTGTATAGTGGTATTATATAGGGTTGGAGTGTGGTATGGCAGTGTATATTGGCATTATATAGGGTTGGAGTGTGGTATGGCAGTGTATATTGGTATTATATAGGGTTGGAGTGTGGTATGGCAGTGTATAGTGGTATTATATAGGGTTGGAGTGTGGTATGGCAGTGTATAGTGGTATTATATAGGGTTGGAGTGTGGTATGGCATTGTAAAGCGGTATTATATAGGGTTGGAGTGTGGTATGGCAGTGTATATTGGTATTATATAGGGCCAGTGTGTGGTATGACAGTGTATGATAATATTATATAGGGTCTGTGTGTGGTATGGCAGTGTATAGCGGTATTATATAGGGTTGGAGTGTGGTATGGCAGTGTATAGCGGTATTATATAGGGTTGGAGTGTGGTATGGCATTGTATAGCGGTATTATATAGGGTTGGAGTGTGGTATGGCAGTGTATAGCGGTATTATATAGGGTTGGAGTGTGGTATGGCAGTGTATAGCGGTATTATATAGGGTTGGAGTGTGGTATGGCAGTGTATAGCGGTATTATATAGGGTTGGAGTGTGGTATGGCATTGTATAGCGGTATTATATAGGGTTGGAGTGTGGTATGGCATTGTATAGCGGTATTATATAGCGTTGGAGTGTGGTATGGCATTGTATAGCGGTATTATATAGGGTTGGAGTGTGGTATGGCATTGTATAGTGGTATTATATAGGGTTGGAGTGTGATATGACAGTGTATAGCGGTATTATATAGGGTTGGAGTGTGGTATGACAGTGTATAGCGGTATTATATAGGGTTGGAGTGTGATATGACAGTGTATAGCGGTATTATATAGGGTTGGAGTGTGGTATGACAGTGTATAGCGGTATTATATAGGGTTGGAGTGTGATATGACAGTGTATAGCGGTATTATATAGGGTTGGAGTGTGGTATGACAGTGTATAGTGGTATTATATAGGGTTGGAGTGTGGTATGGCATTGTATAGCGGTATGGTGGCATTATGTAGTATGTGTGTATATTTGTATGTATAGAGCAGATCACTATTGTGTCCTATACATTGTGTCCTGTATTGTGTATCTTTCAGGCCGTCTTGCAGTTTGATAGTTTTGACGTCCCGGCCTCCGCTGACTGCACCGCGTACCACATGACGGTATACGATGGGCCGAGCAAGACCTCCCCTGTGCTACTAGACAGAATGTGTGGCTCTCAGGAGCTCCCCCTGATGGTGGGGTCAGGGAACTCCATGCTGGTGGAGCTCGTGTATGAGGATCCGCTTGTAGTTTCTGATCTTCGCGCTTCCTACAGCTTAGGTAGGATAAGAATATGTTCATGTATTTATTGTGCACTGGGGGCGTGTCCTCACACTGCTGTGCTCTGTGCTCTCTGCAGCCAGTGTTAGGTATTGTCCCTGGAGAGATGTGTAATCAGATATTTGTGTATATTGTTAGTAGCAGCAGGACTGTGATATATGTATTTATCCAGGATTGTAGCTTCTTCAAATGCCCTGTGTCCCCACACTGCTGTGTTCTGTGCTCTCTGCATTGATCTGCTCTATGTTACCTCTATCCTGCTCTGAGCGACTGCTTTAGCATTAAACCCAAACAATTAGAGCCGTCTATAAGAGATAATAGAAAGGACCTTGGATCAGCCCAATGCACAGAGCTAAGAGCACAGCAGTGTGAGGGCACACCTAGTAGGCGGGCAGTTATATGTCTCACTATGTAGAGGTAAGAAATCTTTGTTTTTAATTAATTGTGAAATTTCCCTCTCCCCTAGTGGACTGTGGTGGAACATACACAGCAGATAGCGGCACTATCACATCTCCCTGCTACCCAGATCTCTATCCAAACCTGTCCGACTGTCTCAGCACCATATGGGCCCCTGAAGGCTATCAGGTAAGACATACATACACTACTGCACAGAGCACAGCAGTGTGAGGAAACGCCCCTAGTGCACATGCAGAAGGTACACCCCTGGAATCTCAATCCATATGAAACAGTCCTGCTGCTACTGGCAACATACATAAAGGAATGATTACTCATCTCACCAGGGACAAAACCTAACACTGGCTGCCTAGAACAAAGAGCACAGCAGTGTGAGGGCACACCCATATTACACTTGGAGAAGCTACATTCCTGGAATAGCAATTTCATATTACACAGTCCTGCTGCTACTACTAACATACACAAAGGTCTCCCAAGGTACAATAGATAACACTGGCTGCAGAGAGCTTAGACCACAGCAGTGTGAGGGCATGCCCCTATTGCAGAAACCATGCTCCTGGAAACTCAACATAGCACAGTCCTGCTGCTACTGGCAACCTACATAAAGGGATGATTACACATCTCACCAGGGACAAAACCTAACACTGGCTGAAGAGAGCTAAGAGCACAGCAGTGTGAGGACACACCCATATTGCACTTGGAGAAGCTACAATCCTGGAATTGCAATCCATATTACACAGTCCTGCTGCTACTAACAACATACACAAAAGTCTCCCCAGGTATAATACATAACACTGGCTTCGGTCTGTATGATCACAAGTGATAAAGGGGACTTTGCTGTAAGCGGATCACATAGGGACGCACTGTCAGGGCACCCATAGACCGGTATATATCTTATGTATCTCCTTCCAGATTGTCCTGAACTTCACAGCCTTCGATGTGGAATACTCCAGCTCCTGCCTCTATGACTTCCTGCTGATCTATGATGGGGGCCGGACAGACTCCCCCCTGCTGGGCAGATACTGCTGGAACCATCCCCTTCCCCCCATTGTCTCCAGCGGGAACGTTCTCCTGTTAGAATTCCGCAGCGACAACTGGTTCAACATGGGCGGATACTCCGCGGACTATCATTTTGGTAAGAAGTAATAGGATGCTCACAATGCCCCGTTCTGGGAGGCTTTAGGACCCCCACTGAGAACTAAGGGGGCACAGCTGTAGTTATGTGCTGCACTCTCTTCCCTGTTCTAACTCCATTCATGCCAATGGCACAGGTTGCAGTGTCCATTATGCAGATCCTAGTGATTAAACCTCTCCTTTAATTGGTTAAAGATGACCTTTCACCTCCTCACACACATGGAGGTGAACATACTGCCCCTACACAGTCTCAGGGACACTTTGAATTTTCTTTCTAGCCCCCATGGTTCCTGAGATATCAGTAAAAATATGAAACCATTATAATCCTCTCCACTGTCAGAGAGGAGGAGATGGAGCAGAGGGCAGAGAAGATTAGCATAGCACACGCCCCCCTCCTCTCTGACAGTGGAGAAGATTATAATGGTCAGATACTAGGACTGATATCTCAGCAACCGTGGGGGCTAGAAAGAAAATTCAAAGTGCCCCTGAATTTGTGTAGCCTTCCCTACAGAATGGTGTGTGGATCACCATGATCATGGGTGGTTTAAGGTTCTCCTTCAAGAACAACCAATTCCTCTCCTGACATGTCTGTTTCAGTAAATACCGTATATTCCGGCGTATGAGACGACCTGGTGTATAAGACGACCCCCCTACTTTCCTGTTTAAGATATATTTGCCGTATAAGACTACCCCTTTTCCAACGCATACAAAACACCGGTAAAAATTTAAAAAAAAAAACAGATTTGAATTTAACATGGTCCTTTTTTTAATTTAAATTCTTATGACATGCAGGTATATAGCAGGAAAACTGTCGCTCATAAACATAAGGCATACAACAACAACATTACCATCGTCCATTTTACTGTAAATGTTACCATACTGTACCTTACATTTTTATTTTATTAAATATTCCATGCCATGTACTCAGAAGCGGGAAAAAAATTCCAAATGCAATGAAAATAGTGAAAAAACGCATTTGCGCCATTTTCTTGTGGGCTTGGATATTACGTCTTTCACTGAGCGCCCCAAATGACATGTCTACTTTATTATTTGGGTCGGTACGATTAAGGGGATACCAAATGTGTATAGGTTTTATAATGTACAAAAATTTACAAAAATGAAAACCTCCTGTACAAAAATTATTTTTTTGATTTTGCCAACTTCTGGCGCTAATAACTTTTTTATACTTTGGTGTACGGAGCTGTGGGTGGTGTCATTTTTTGCGAAATTTAATAATAATTTCAATGATATCATTTTTAGGACTGTATGACCTTTTGATCACTTTTTATCGATTTTTTAATATTTTTCAAAATGGCAAAAAAGTGCCATTTTCGACTTTGGGCGCTATTTTCCGTTACGGGGTTAAACGCATTGAAAAACCGTTATCATATTTTGATAGATCTGGCATTTTTCGGACGCGTCGATACCTAATGTGTTTATGATTTTTACTATTTATTTATATTTATGTCAGTTCTAGGGAAAGGGGGGTGATTTGAAATTTTAGGTTTTTTTATTATTATTATTTTTTTTTTACTTTTTTTTAAATTTTTACTATTTTTCAGACTCCCTAGGGTACTTTAACCCTAGGTTGTCTGATCGATCCTACCATATACTGCCATTCTACAGTATGGCAGTATATGGGGATTTTCCTCATTCATTACAATGTGCTATCAGCACATTGTAATGAAGGGGTTAAAACGAAATAGCCTCGGGTCTTCGGAAGACCCGAGGCTACCATGGAGACGGATCGCCGCAATGTTTTTGAGGCTGCCGGCAGCTTTGCCGGCAGCCATCGCTGTGAAAACACACGCGATCGGTGCTAGCACCGATCACGGGTGTTACCGTTAAGCCTTTGCTGCAATATGCAGCAAAGACTTACCGGCTAAGGAGATATACCCAAATGTTACCCGAATATTTTAGATTTGCGCCGATTTCCCCTGAATTGCCCCGGGATTTTGGCGCACGCAATCGGATTGTGGCGCATCGGCTCCCTCATGCACACAATGGAAATCGGGGGGCGTGGCCGAACGAAAACCCGTCGGATTCGGAAAAACTGTCGCATTTAAAACAAAAAAAGTGTCGCGGAGCTCGCGCTTACCTACACCAGGAATAGGCCGGTGAACTTGAGCGCGTGCCGATGCTTTTCAGCGCAGCAGCGCCACCTGGTGGACGTCGGAGGAACTGCCTTAATGAATCCCGGCCGGACCCGAATCCACCGCAGAGAACGCGCCGCTGGATCGCGAATGGACCGGGTAAGTAAATCTGAACGCGCCGCTGGATCGTGAATGGACCGGGTAAGTAAATCTGCCCATATATATATATAAAATTATTTTTCAACCCCTGTGGCTACAACAAAGAGAAACCACCAGATTTTACAGGATTTCTGTCTGAAGTGAATCTCCACTTTTGCATGAATGAATATTTTTTTATGTTTTTGTGCATCTTTTGATTCTCTCCTCGAATTTCCTACTTTTCAGCACAATCCACCTAGACGTCGAGTGTCCCTCCACTTTCATTAATTTTGAGGGAAGACTCCAGATCTTGACGAATTCTGAACTGCAATGACAATAAATTGAAATCTATTGGATACAATGTAGCAATAAACAATCAGCCTGGATCCTGCCTGTGGTTGTGATTCCTCATCATCTCATTGGATTATGTCATTCTTCATGGGCTCCCGCTGAGTTCCTCTGTCCAGCTATCAAGATCTTGTTCTGATCCTGTTCTTTATACCTTTAATATGACAACAGTAACATGTTTCTAGGTGCTATAGCACTGAATATAATAATAATAATCTTTATTTATTCTGTAGCTCTTTAAAGATTCTGGGGGACATACACAAATAAAATAAGACATTAGAGAGTAACAACAGTCACATGAAACAATAGGGACATCAGAAGTGACTCTCCCCTGAAGCCTCTAAACTTAACTCATCTCAGGCAAAATATGACTCATCTCTGCTCATTGTTACGTTTATCATATTTTGTATCATGACACGGTTGTCTTCCTATGTGGCAGCTTTGGGACCCCTGGATACCCGGATCCAGGTGCGGCTGCACCCCCTGCCCCCCTATAGTTGCCCCCCCTGATTGGGACATCACTTTTATTAGACATTCTTGTGCTTTTATTGACTTTGTTCCCTCTTTTAGGCCTGGACAAATATCTTGCACCAGGTTCACTTGACACCAGACATTCCAGCCAATAAGTGGGTCCTCCAGGCGAATGCTACATCTGCCGCTCTCCATACATATATTATGTGTTTTCCATGGGGACCACAGCTGGGGCGGCCTCGGGCCCCTCGCTATCCGGGCTATTTGTCCTCCTATTGTCTCCATGTTGTCTCTTCCTACACGGTTACTCAGATACTGGGGGTACATGCGAGTATCATGTCTGCGGGGCGCAGGGCATTGTCCTGAGTTTACTTAATTAATTAGGCTTTAAATAGGGGGCAGGGGCTGAGCGGCACATGTGCAGGAGACAGATCAATGGCTATAAAATATGGGGACAATGGATGTTTTCCTGCTGGGAGACGGCGGCTACAACCATCAGGAGGAGACCTGACACATGTGGAACTGAGCAACACCTTAGATTTTAGATTTGGGTCAAAATTGATGAAAAAAATACTAAGAATCCATTAAACTACCTGTTGCCAAATGTCACCCCCAAACCTCAGCTGAAGACCCCAGATATTTACTCTCTATCAATGGCGACCTACTGGTTATGGGGACTGGGACACTGGCTCACCCCAGTAAGTCGCACCCCCACCAATATACATGTTATAGACCATCATGTGGATAGGAGATGACATGCAAACTCAGGACAATCCCTTTAAATTGTGCACGCACCCCATTAAATGCACTTTAGATACATTTCAAAACTTCTCAAAAAAAATCTAAAGTACATGACACATATGGGCCTTATTTATATCAATTCTTATCAATCAATATTGATATCGATTGTCACAACGTAAGCAAAAATTCGAGAGTAAGTAAAATCTACCATGTAGTATTTTCGACTGATGTAATACCTAATATGGCCACTAGATGGAGACAAATATCCTTCATTTTGATTTGTAATGTTTTTGGCTCCTAGAATTCTTTTTGTATGTTCTCCACATCAGGGGATCAGGAGAACCAACTGGATGTGTCACATAGCCCCCCATGTGTATGACTTCTCCCTGCCTGCAGATGTTGGGGGAGATAGGAGAGTCTGAATTTAGGACATCATATATGCACTTCCTAGAATGCTGGGAATTAAAGGGGTTGTATCAAGTTGAATTGTTATCCCTGTCTACAGGATTGGGGATCATAATCTGATCAGTGATGTTTTGACTGCTGGAACCCCTCACTGATCACGATAACGGACCCCCACCGGCTATGCAAGCCCTGGGTCTGATTGAAGTCGTAGCAGACCGAACGGCACCAATCAGATTGTTATCCGTCATTATTCGTACAACCCCTTTAAGTGCTCTGTGAGAATCCTAGGATTGAGGAACCGATTATGAGTCAGCAATAGGGTTCAGGCTCTGTTCACACGTTGCGTTTTACTTGCGTTTAACGCTTGCGTTTTCAAACAGCGGAAGGGGAGATTTGCCTAATTACATTGTTGTCAACATTGCGTTTAAGAAATGCGAGCGTTAACGCGATGTTAACATATGAGTTAACAATGCAATGTTGAAAACAATGTAATTAGGCAAATCTCCTCTTCAGCTGTTTGAAAACGCAAGCGTTAAACGCAAACAAAACGCAACGTGTGACCGCAGCCTCAGCGTTTTCAGCTGCTGCTCACTTTACATCTCAGTTCAAGACATTGCATCTGTCTGTGGGTTCAGTCCCTGATGATGCGGATGATGTAGTGACTTCTGCTGCAGGTCCTGACATTGCGTCTTATCCTTATGATGAAATCTGAGGAAGGGTCTGGGATCCGGCTGAAACATCGAATGGTGACTATTTTAATTGGTATTAATAATTTATTTTCATTTTAATGTCACTCCGGAGTTTAGGGTTCAACATAAGGACTAATGTCCTACCTGAGTGCCGGCCATGCAGTCCCATGTACTCAGCATTACAGCTCACTCTCCCACAGATTCTTCCCCCATGTCCCCTCATCTCCCACAGACTGCTCCCTACACTCCCTCTGCTGTCTATGTCCCTCTATATTAGAATGAATCCTTCCTATACCCATCTTTGTCACACAGACTGCTCCCCGTACCCCTTCCCAGACTGCTCCCCGTACCCCTTCCCAGACTGCTCCCCGTACCCCTTCCCAGACTGCTCCCCGTAACCCTTCCCAGACTGCTCCCCGTAACCCTTCCCAGACTGCGGCCCATACCCCTTCCCAGACTGCTCCCCGTACCCCTTCCCAGACTGCTCCCCGTAACCCTTCCCAGACTGCTCCCCTACCCCTTCCCAGACTGCTCCCCGTACCCCTTCCCAGACTGCTCCCCCGAACCACTTCACAGATAGCGGCGCATACCCCTTCAATGACTGCTCCCCTACCCCTTCCCAGACTGTTCCCCGTACCCCTTCCCAGACTGCTCCCTGTACCCCTTCACAGACTGCTCCCCGTACCCCTTCCCAGACTGCTCCCCGTACCCTTTCACAGACTGCTCCCCGTACCCCTTCCCAGACTGCTCCCTGTACCCCTTCCCAGACTGCTCCCTGTACCCCTTCACAGACTGCTCCCCGCACCCCTTCACAGACTGCTCCCCTACCCCTTCCCAGACTGCTCCCCGTACCTTTTCAGACTGCTCCCCGTACCTTTTCAGACTGCTCCCCGTACCCCTTCACTGACTGGTCCGCATACCCCTTCCCAGACTGCTCCCCGTACCTGTTCAGACTGCTCCCCGTACCCTTTCACAGACTGCTCCCCGTACCCTTTCACAGACTGCTCCCCGTACCCCTTCACTGACTGGTCCGCATACCCCTTCACAGACTGCTCCCCGTACCCCTTCCCAGACTGCTCCCCGTACCCCTTCACAGACTGCTCCCAGTACCCCTTCCCAGACTGCTCCCCTTACCCCTTCCAAGACTGCTCCCCATACCCCTTCACAGACTGCTCCCTGTACCCCTTCACAGACTGCTCCCCGTACCCCTTCACAGACTGCTCCCAGTACCCCTTCCCAGACTGCTCCCCTTACCCCTTCCAAGACTGCTCCCCATACCCCTTCACAGACTGCTCCCCATACCCCTTCACAGACTGCTCCCCGTACCCCTTCCCAAACTGCTCCCCATACCCCTTCCCAAACTGCTCCCCGTACCCCTTCCCAAACTGCTCCCCGTACCCCTTCACAGACTGCTCCCCGTACCCCTTCCCAGACAGCTCCCCGTACCCCTTCCCAGACTGCTCCCCGTACCCCTTCACAGACTGCTCCCCGTACCCCTTCCCAGACTGCTCCCCTACCCCTTCACAGACTGCTCCCCATACCCCTTCACAGACTGCTCCCTGTACCCCTTCCCAAACTGCTCCCCGTACCCCTTCAGACTGCTCCCCGTACCCCTTCCCAAACTGCTCCCCGTACCCCTTCAGACTGCTCCCTGTACCCCTTCAAAGACTGCTCCCTGTACCCCTTCCCAAACTGCTCCCCGTACCCCTTCAGACTGCTCCCCGTACCCCTTCAAAGACTGCTCCCTGTACCCCTTCCCAAACTGCTCCCCGTACCCCTTCCCAAACTGCTCCCCGTACCCCTTCCCAAACTGCTCCCCGTACCCCTTCCCAAACTGCTCCCCTACCCCTTCCCGGACAGCTCCCCGTACCCCTTCCCAAACTGCTCCCCGTACCCCTTCCCAAACTGCTCCCCGTACCCCTTCCCAAACTGCTCCCCTACCCCTTCCCAGACTGTTCCCCGTACCCCTTCACAGACTGTTCCCCGTACCCCTTCACAGACTGCTCCCCGTACCCCTTCACAGACTGCTCCCCATACCCCTTCACTGACTGGTCCCCGTACCCCTTCACAGACTGCTCCCCGTACCCCTTCCCTGACAGCTCCCCGTACCCCTTCCCAGACAGCTCCCCGTACCCCTTCCCAGACAGCTCCCCGTACCCCTTCACAGACTGCGGCGCATACCCCTTCACAGACTGCTCCCCGTACCCTTCACAGACTGCTCCCTGTACCCCTTCCCAAACTGCTCCCCGTACCCCTTCAGACTGCTCCCCGTACCCCTTCCCAAACTGCTCCCCGTACCCCTTCACAGACTGCTCCCCTACCCCTTCCTAGACTGTTCCCCGTACTCTTTCCCAGACTGCTCCCCGTACCCCTTCCCAAACTGCTCCCCATACCCCTTCCCGGACAGCTCCCCGTACCCCTTCCCAGACTGTTCCCCGTACCCCTTCACAGACTGCTCCCCGTACCCCTTCACAGACTGCTCCCCGTACCCCTTCACTGACTGGTCCCCGTACCCCTTCACAAACTGCTCCCCGTACCCCTTCAGACTGCTCCCCGTACCCCTTCCCAGACTGCTCCCCGTACCCCTTCCCAGACTGCTCCCCTACCCCTTCCTAGACTGCTCCCCGTAACCCTTCCCAAACTGCTCCCCGTACCCCTTCACAGACTGCTCCCCTACCCCTTCCTAGACTGCTCCCTGTACCCCTTCCCAAACTGCTCCCCGTACCCCTTCACAGACTGCTCCCCTACCCCTTCCTAGACTGTTCCCCGTACTCTTTCCCAGACTGCTCCCCGTACCCCTTCAGACTGCTCCCCGTACCCCTTCCCAAACTGCTCCCCGTACCCCTTCAGACTGCTCCCTGTACCCCTTCCCAAACTGCTCCCCGTACCCCTTCACAGACTGCTCCCCTACCCCTTCCTAGACTGTTCCCCGTACTCTTTCCCAGACTGCTCCCCGTACCCCTTCGCAGACTGCTCCCCGTACCCCTTCCCAGACTGCTCCCCTACCCCTTCCTAGACTGCTCCCTGTACCCCTTCACAGACTGCTCCCCTACCCCTTCCTAGACTGCTCCCTGTACCCCTTCCCAAACTGCTCCCCGTACCCCTTCACAGACTGCTCCCCTACCCCTTCCTAGACTGCTCCCTGTACCCCTTCACAGACTGCTCCCTGTACCCCTTCACAGACTGCTCCCCTACCCCTTCCTAGACTGCTCCCTGTACCCCTTCCCAGACTGCTCCCCTACCCCTTCCCAGACTGCTCCCCGTACCCCTTCCTAGACTGCTCCCCTACCCCTTCCCAGACTGCTCCCCTACCCCTTCCCAGACTGCTCCCCTACCCCTTCCTAGACTGCTCCCTGTACCCCTTCACAGACTGCTCCCCTACCCCTTCCTAGACTGCTCCCTGTACCCCTTCCCAGACTGCTCCCCTACCCCTTCCTAGACTGCTCCCCTACCCCTTCCTAGACTGCTCCCCTACCCCTTCCTAGACTGCTCCCCTACCCCTTCCTAGACTGCTCCCCTACCCCTTCCTAGACTGCTCCCCTACCCCTTCCTAGACTGCTCCCTGTACCCCTTCACAGACTGCTCCCCTACCCCTTCCTAGACTGCTCCCTGTACCCCTTCCCAGACTGCTCCCCTACCCCTTCCTAGACTGCTCCCCTACCCCTTCCTAGACTGCTCCCCTACCCCTTCCTAGACTGCTCCCCTACCCCTTCCTAGACTGCTCCCCTACCCCTTCCCAGACTGCTCCCCTACCCCTTCCTAGACTGTTCCCCGTACTCTTTCCCAGACTGCTCCCCGTACCCCTTCCCAGACAGCTCCCCGTACCCCTTCCCAGACTGCTCCCCGTACCCCTTCCCAGACTGCTCCCCTACCCCTTCCTAGACTGTTCCCCGTACTCTTTCCCAGACTGCTCCCCGTAACCCTTCCCAGACAGCTCCCCGTACCCCTTCCCAGACTGCTCCCCGTACCCCTTCCCAGACTGCTCCCCTACCCCTTCCTAGACTGTTCCCCGTACTCTTTCCCAGACTGCTCCCCGTACCCCTTCCCAGACTGCTCCCCTACCCCTTCCTAGACTGCTCCCCTACCCCTTCCTAGACTGCTCCCCTACCCCTTCCTAGACTGCTCCCCTACCCCTTCCTAGACTGTTCCCCGTACTCTTTCCCAGACTGCTCCCCGTACCCCTTCCCAGACTGCTCCCCGTACCCCTTCCCAGACTGCTCCCCGTACCCCTTCCCAGACTGCTCCCCGTACCCCTTCCCAGACTGCTCCCCGTACCCCTTCCCAGACTACTCCCTGTACCCCTTCACAGACTGCTCCCTGTACCCCTTCCTAGACTGCTCCCTGTACCCCTTCCCGGACTGCTCCCCGTACCCCTTCCCAGACTACTCCCTGTACCCCTTCACAGACTGCTCCCCATACCCCTTCCTAGACTGCTCCCCTACCCCTTCCTAGACTGCTCCCTGTACCCCTTCCCGGACTGCTCCCCGTACCCCTTCACAGACTGTTTCCCGTACTCTTTCCCAGACTGCTCATCCATCACAGAATTTTCCCCCTTTGGTCTTCTCATTAACCCTTTACCTCCCTAATCCACTTCTTTTCCTCTATAGAGCTACATTACCCCTTTAAGTTAATAGTCAATACAAACTGAACTGCAGTGTAAAGCATGGGGGAGAATATCCCCGCACTGAACGGAGTAGTCAATGGCGCTGATTCTGGCTTATGGAGAGACGCCATAGAAGACGCACAGTAGTGAAGCTCCGTTTGATGCAGTTTCCCTATAACATCTATGACCCTTCTTCATCCTGTGATCACATCCGCCGCAGGGTAAGAAAAATAGAGAGATTAGAATAATCTGGAGGAAGACTTTGAAGGTCCTGGCAGGGTGGTCTCCACCTTGTGCCCATGTTTCCTCATTAAGCAGAAATCTCAGATGTGTTTCACTTTTATCAGGAATGTCCAAAATCAAAACCCAACTCCACGAAAAGATAAAATTCTGGGAAACATGAATAAATAACCTGCTCCATACTGGTGGCTCAGTGAGGGGTATATAGACGATACGTGGGGCAGAGGACCCCCCAAGCACATGATAGCAGGAGGTCCTACAATCAAATCCTTCTCCCCTCTCCAGGGAATAGGAGGAGTTACTGGAACACCCCTTTAAATTTATGATTGATGGTGACACAGCCCGAGGGAAGGGTCTTCAAAGCCAAAACCAGATGTGGATCCCTAGATGAGACTTTATAGGTTCCAATCCCGATATGATCCACACTTGGGTTTGGCTAATAAGAAAATGCTTCAAAGTATATATATATACATGCGTTTGAGATGAATGGAGCCGATGGCCGCGTGTGCCCGCTCTGCTCCAGTCAACTCTATGGCGCTGGCAGAGATTGGCGAGCGCAGCGCTAGCGGTACGTGTGACCAGACCCTTAAACCTGACGTTTTATTTTAAATGTACCAGCTAAAGGCAAAATACAGGTGGCTCGTTCCCGATCGCAGGCGTTTCCATAGAAACGCCGATGCGATCAGGCCGATGCCCGCCCCGGTGGGCGCGACTTTGTCTGCGTTTGCGTTTGCAAGCGCAGACAAAGCGCTACGTGTGTCATCACCCTTAGGGTGAAGACACACATGGCGTTTTTAGGCCGTTTTTGGGCCGTTTTTAGTTAGCGCGTTTTCACATCGTTAAAAACGCATGCGTTAAAAACCGCATACGTTTTTGAAAAACGTGACCAATTATCTTAATTCAAACTGGTCAAAAACGCATGCGTTTCTGTCCGTTTTTCATTGCGCAATTGTGGGAAAACGGACAAAGACGCATGCGTTTTTAAAAAACGGATGCGTTTTTTAACGATCTGAAAACGCACTTAGTAAAAACGGCCCAAAAACGCCATGTGTGTCTTCACCCTAAGGGCGCGTTCACACGTTGCGCTTTCGTCGCGTTCATAACGCGACGCTAGCACACAGTGGGCGGGGCTCGGGCCGATCGCATATGCGTTTCCCGGGAAACGCATGCGATTGATAACCCAATCGCATGCGTTTCTCTGGAAACGCATATGCGATCGCCCCAAACTCCGCCCCCTGTGTGCGCTAGCGTCGCGTTATGAACGCGACGAAAGCGCAACGTGTGAACGCGCCCTCAGGCCGCGGTCACAAGTACCGCTTGGCGTCCGTTCATAACGCACAGGGGGAGGTCCTCGGCCGGAACGCACATGCGTTTCCAGAGAAACGCATGCGATCGGCTTAACAATCGCATGCATTTCCCTGGAAACGCATGTGCGTTCGGGCCGAGGACCTCCCCCTGTGCGCTAGCGTCACGTTATGACGGACGCCTAGCGGTACGTGTGACCGCGGCCTAAAAACGCCACGCAAGAAAAATGCCACGTGGGAAGACGCCTATAGACTGCACGGCACGGCAGTATATGCGCTCAACCTGGCGCTCCATTAATTGGAATGAGACCCTAAAAACGTGTGCTACCACTCTAATGGAAAACAAAATATCCTTTTTTTTTTTTTTAAACAGTTCCATTAAAATTATCTGTTTAAAAAAAAAAACGGATACTTTGCTATTACTGTATCTGTCCAGGCTTCTGCTTAAATTACAATGTTTTATTAAAAAAACGGAAACGGGAAAAGGAAGACGGGAACTGGCCCTGACTTTTCTCGGGGTAATTTCTCTCTGCAAACCGTCTGCATTGTACGGCCGCGCAATAAGATGGTGAACCTGGTCGCAGGTCGCAAACCTTTACATTTTGGGCAAATTGCGAGCTAATAACACAAGCTGCTGCCTGATTTGCATGCGTTTGCTCGGGGTGGTATCAGCCAGCTGGTCCCACATCCCATTATACAGGGATCAAGTAGTTAAATATCAGCTGAATGGAGAGAAGCATTAACACCGCCACCTGGTGGGGGGCAGGGACCGGCGGGGCAGGTACTGAATAATTCAGGAGGTGGAATAATGAGCCCCGCCTCCCAGCAGGAGCTGAGATTCACTGTGATAATGGCCCTTTAAGAAAATACCATCGACAGGATGGGGAAAAAAAAATTGATGGATGTAATTTTCCCCAAAATTTGGGAAAAAAAAGCTGAAAAATAATGAAAGGTCTTAGGAAATGTGAATACAAGTAATGGGGGGATGGGGACCCTGCACGATCATCTCCTACTCTACAGGGCTCCAGATGGGACAATCCCTTTAAAGGGTTCCTGGTAGGGCATCCCAAATTTTACCAATCACTCTGAGAATGTAATTTTCCCAAAATTTTCCAAAAAACTAAATCTAAGAAGGTTAAGAAATAAAGAATTGTAGATTAAGGGAATGTAAATAGAAAGGAAGCTGAAGGCTGAGAGGTGGAGGGTAAAGGGAATCCCATGTAAACCCACAATTTTAGGGGATATGATGGGGGTCATTTACTAAGGGCCCGATTCACGTTTTCCCGACGTGTTACCCGAATATTTCCGATTTGCGCTGATTTTTCCTGAATTGCCCCGGGATTTCGGCGCACGCGATCGGATTGTGGCGCATCGGCATGCACGTGACGGAAATCAGGGGGGCGTGGCCAAACGAAAACCTGACGGATTCGGAAAAACCGCCGCATTTAAAAAAAAAAGTGTCGCGGGACACGCGTTTACCTTCACCAAGAATAGGATTGTGAACTCCGGCAGGCCTCGGGGAACTTCAGCATAGCAGTGACACCTGGTGGACGTCGGAGGAACTGCCTTAGTGAATCACCGGAAGACCCGAACCACAGAGAACGCGCCGCTGGATCGTAAATGGACCGGGTAAGTAAATCTGCCCCGATGTGTAAGCAGAATGGGGACTCAGATTCTTGATGGGACACAAATGGGACAACCCCCTTTAAATAGTTAATGGTAGGGTGCCCTCCTGTTGTGCCTCGGTAGGGTGCTCCATTCTACCAGAGTAGCCCCCCCCTCTTCTGCTCCAGTAGGGTGCCCCATTGTGCCAGGGAAGGTCCCCCATGTTGTACCCTGGTAGGGTGCCCCATTTTGCCAGGGTAGGGCCCCCCATGTTGTACCCTGGTAGGGTGCCCCATTGTACCAGGGTAGGGCCCCCCGTGTTGTACCCTGGTAGGGTGCCCCATTGTGCCAGGGTAGGGCCCCCCATGTTGTACCCTGGTAGGGTGCCCCATTGTGCCAGGGTAGGGCCCCCCTCTTTGTACCCTGGTAGGGTTCCCCATTGTGCCAGGGTAGGGCCCCCCATGTTGTACCCTGGTTGTGCCAAAGAAAACATTTTATTTCATTTGATTTTGCTAAATATTCCTAAAAGACAGAAAAATGAAAAATTGTAGCTCAAATGAAATATAAATTTTTTTTTGGGGGGGGGGCGGCTATAACAATTCCCTTTATCTATTTAAAGACATATTAATGTGGAGAAGGTGGAGAACTTACAAATAAACCCCTTTTTCCAGGATGGAATAACCCTAAAAGCCATAGGACCTAGATGGGACAATCCCTTTAAATAGTCCCTGGCAGGACACCCCCTAATGACCCCCACCTGGACATTATCGCTCATGGGGCTGCACCGTATCACCCTGTCCCCCAGTAGCCCCGCCCTCTGGTGGCAGTTATTTGCAGTGATACAATATTTTTGAATTTCGAATTTGATAAACAGTCAATACTTGCAAGCCCGGAGGCGTATAGCCGTTGGGCTAATGACTGCACAAAGGGGTTTTTAGTTAGCGGGGTTCTATGTACAGGAATAGGCCCTTCTTTAACTGAGGTGGTTTTTCCCTTTCCTTTCTGTCTCCCTGCGTATCCCAGGGAGGTGGGGGCTACGTGACTAGGGGCGGGCTTGTGTCGTGGGTGGTACAGGAAGTGAGCATAGCTTAAATAGGGGCTGCAGACGTCACTCACCCTCTTTCTGGATTGCGTTTCCCACCCGCCCTCCCTTTGTTTACGGTATTTTCGGCTTTGTTTTTGTCACAGCTGGCGGTTAGTTGGGTTATTTGGCCTACATGCCCATTGGCTGGCAGGCATACAGGTGGGAGGGGTTTGGTTACTCTTTGTTTGTTTAAATTTGTTACCTGTCAAGTTATGTTTTAAATAATACAAAAAATAATATAAAAAAAATACAAGATGTTTATTATAATAATAATATATAAAGCTGTGGCCGACCCTCACGTCAACCCACATATGTTTAACGTTAATTCAAGTCTCTGTGTGTTTATTTATCGGCGAATATTGGTTTAAGGTTAAAGGGGCCCGCGCTCCCGGTGGTTCATGGTTTTATTTTATTTGGGCAGTCTGGAAACAAGAGTTCAAAGGTGACATCGGAGAACAGGAAGTGCCTAATGTCTCCGCCTACATAGGATTTTAGTAAAAATTTATATTTTTAGACCCTGGGACCTAACTGCAAAAATATTTTTTGCCTACATTTTCCTAAATTTGGTATTTTAACTGTAAGGATTCAAAGGAGTATTCTACTGGTCCACGGTGCGTTATAGGACCACAGCGAACGTGACGAGAGCTCCTGTCTAATTGCAACCGCCGGGGGATGCTGGTAGTTGTAGTCCTATGACGTATGACGGTACTTTCCAGGTGCTGCAATATTAAAGGGAAGAACTGAATTCCGTATAAAGAAAAAGCGGAAGTAAAAGAACACAAGACGGACGACTAGAAGCAAGAACATTTCCTCAGAAGCTTCTGGCTGGATACATTTAAAGGGGGTTTCCATTTGGTCACCCAGCTTTCCATGGACTCTGCACGATATAGGAGGGGCAGATAACAGATGTGTCCACCATCTACTTCTGGAACTGAGAGCCGCTATATGGAAGGGGTCGTTCCGCAATATAGACATTTTGGAGAACCCCTTTAAATCCAAAAACTCACTGATAGACGAGTTTGGAGAAGGAGAGATGGAAGTGGTGACATCACAGTGTGTACCGCGCCACAGAATATGTTGGCGCTATATGAATACATAATAATAATAATAATTAATAATAAACCATTAAAAGTCAAAATAAAATGTTGATACAAAGTTGGAAACTTCTTGACTGTGGCGTCCTGCGGTGGCGGATCCGTGTTACGTTGACGTTGCTGGTGACACATCCAGGCAGGACCGGCTTCCTCCTCCGCCTCCACAGCTGACTGCAAAATACTACACCGCAAACAAAGGAAGTGGGTGTCTCCTCCGTGTAGTAGGGCGGACACCCAGCACCCTCCCCGATAGCACAACACAACATGACACTGGGGTGGGGCCACCTTACTACAACACACAGGAGACTGCTCAGTACTGGGGAGATACATATAGATGACACTGTTATGGGGGATGTGTAGGTGACACTGTTATGGGGGGATGTGTAGGTGACACTGTTATGGGGGGATGTGTAGGTGACACTGTTATGGGGAGATGTGTAGATGACACTGTTATGGGGGATGTGTAGGTGACACTGTTATGGGGGGATGTGTAGGTGACACTGTTATGGGGGATGTGTAGGTGACACTGTTATGGGGGGATGTGTAGGTGACACTGTTAGGGGGATGTGTAGGTGACACTGTTATGGGGGATGTGTAGGTGACACTGTTATGGGGGATGTGTAGGTGACACTGTTCTGGGGGGATATGTAGATGACACTGTTATGGGGGATGTGTAGGTGACACTGTTATGGGGGGGGTGTAGGTGATACTGTTATGGGGGGGATGTGTAGGTGACACTGTTATGGGGGATGTGTAGATGACACTGTTATGGGGGGATGTGTAGGTGACACTGTTATGGGGGATGCGTAGATGACACTGTTATGGGGGGATGTGTAGATGACACTGTTATGGGGGGAGGTGTAGATGACACTGTTATGGGGGATGTGTAGGTGACACTGTTATGGGGGATGTGTAGGTGACACTGTTATGGGGGGATGTGTAGGTGACACTGTTATGGGGGGATGTGTAGGTGACACTGTTATGGCGGATGTGTAGGTGACACTGTTCTGGGGGGATGTGTAGATGACACTGTTATGGGGGGATGTGTAGGTGACACTGTTATGGGGGATGTGTAGATGACACTGTTATGGGGGATGTGTAGATGACACTGTTATGGGGGGATGTGTAGGTGACACTGTTATGGGGGATGTGTAGATGACACTGTTATGGGGGATGTGTAGATGATACTGTTATGGGGGATGTGTAGATGATACTGTTATGGGGGATGTGTAGATGACACTGTTATGGGGGATGTGTAGATGACAATGTTATGGGGGATGTGTAGATGACACTGTTATGGGGGATGTGTAGGTGACACTGTTCTGGGGGGATGTGTAGATGACACTGTTATGGGGGGGATGTGTAGGTGACACTGTTATGGGGGATGTGTAGATGACACTGTTATGGGGGATGTGTAGATGACACTGTTATGGGGGATGTGTAGGTGACACTGTTATGGGGGATGTGTAGGTGACACTGTTATGGGGGATGTGTAGATGATACTGTTATGGGGGATGTGTAGGTGACACTGTTATGGGGGATGTGTAGGTGACACTGTTATGGGGGGATGTGTAGGTGACACTGTTATGGAGGATGTGTAGGTGACACTGTTATGGGGGGATGTGTAGATGATACTGTTATGGGGGATGTGTAGGTGACACTGTTATGGGGGGATGTGTAGATGACACTGTTATAGAAGGATGTGTAGGTGACACTGTTATTGGGGGTGTAGGTAACACTGTTATGGGGGATGTGTAGGTGACACTGTTATGGGGGGATGTGTAGGTGACACTGTTATGGGGGGATGTGTAGATGACACTGTTATGGGGGATGTGTAGGTGACACTGTTATGGGGGATGTGTAGATGACACTGTTATGGGGGGATGTGTAGGTGACACTGTTATGGGGGATGTGTAGGTGACACTGTTATGGGGGGATGTGTAGGTGACACTGTTATGGGGGATGTGTAGGTGACACTGTTATGGGGGATGTGTAGATGACACTGTTATGGGGGGATGTGTAGGTGACACTGTTATGGGGGGATGTGTAGGTGACACTGTTATGGGGGGATGTGTAGATGACACTGTTATGGGGGGATGTGTAGATGACACTGTTATGGGGGGGATGTGTAGGTGACACTGTTATGGGGGATGTGTAGATGACACTGTTATGGGGGATGTGTAGATGACACTGTTATGGGGGATGTGTAGGTGACACTGTTATGGGGGATGTGTAGGTGACACTGTTATGGGGGATGTGTAGATGATACTGTTATGGGGGATGTGTAGGTGACACTGTTATGGGGGATGTGTAGGTGACACTGTTATGGGGGGATGTGTAGGTGACACTGTTATGGAGGATGTGTAGGTGACACTGTTATGGGGGGATGTGTAGATGATACTGTTATGGGGGATGTGTAGGTGACACTGTTATGGGGGGATGTGTAGATGACACTGTTATAGAAGGATGTGTAGGTGACACTGTTATTGGGGGTGTAGGTAACACTGTTATGGGGGATGTGTAGGTGACACTGTTATGGGGGGATGTGTAGGTGACACTGTTATGGGGGGATGTGTAGATGACACTGTTATGGGGGATGTGTAGGTGACACTGTTATGGGGGATGTGTAGATGACACTGTTATGGGGGGATGTGTAGGTGACACTGTTATGGGGGATGTGTAGGTGACACTGTTATGGGGGGATGTGTAGGTGACACTGTTATGGGGGATGTGTAGGTGACACTGTTATGTGGGGATGTGTAGGTGACACTGTTATGGGGGGATGTGTAGGTGACACTGTTATGGGAGATGTGTAGGTGACACTGTTATGGGGGATGTGTAGATGACACTGTTATGGGGGGGATGTGTAGGTGACACTGTTATGGGGAATGTGTAGATGACACTTATGGGGGTGGTGTAGATGACACTGTTATGGGGGGATGTGTAGGTGACACTGTTATGGGGGATGTGTAGGTGACACTGTTATGGGGGATGTGTAGATGACACTGTTATGGGGGGATGTGTAGGTGACACTGTTATGGGGGGATGTGTAGGTGACACTGTTATGGGGGGATGTGTAGATGACACTGTTATGGGGGATGTGTAGGTGACACTGTTATGGGGGATGTGTAGATGACACTGTTATGTGGGGATGTGTAGGTGACACTGTTATGGGGGGATGTGTAGGTGACACTGTTATGGGGGATGTGTAGATGACACTGTTATGGGGGGATGTGTAGGTGACACTGTTATGGGGGGATGTGTAGATGACACTATTATGAGGGATGTGTAGGTGACACTATTATGGGGGGATGTGTAGGTGACACTGTTATGGGGGGATGTGTAGGTGACACTGTTATGGGGGGATGTGTAGATTATACTGTTATGGGGGGATGTGTAGATGACACTATTATGGGGGATGTGTAGATGACACTGTTATGGGGGATGTGTAGGTGACACTGTTATGGGGGGATGTGTAGGTGACACTGTTATGGGGGGATGTGTAGGTGACACTATTATGGGGGGATGTGTAGATGACACTGTTATGGGGGATGTGTAGGTGACACTATTATGGGGGGATGTGTAGATGACACTGTTATGGGGGATGTGTAGATGACACTGTTATGGGGGATGTGTAGGTGACACTGTTATGGGGGAATGTGTAGGTGACACTGTTATGGGGGATGTGTAGGTGACACTGTTATGGGGGGGATGTGTAGGTGACACTGTTATGGGGGGGATGTGTAGGTGACACTGTTATGGGGGGGATGTGTAGGTGACACTGTTATGGGGGATGTGTAGGTGACACTGTTATGGGGGATGTGTAGATGACACTGTTATGGGGAATGTGTAGATGACACTGTTATGGGGGATGTGTAGATGACACTGTTATGGGGGATGTGTAGATGACACTATTATGGGGGATGTGTAGGTGACACTGTTATGGGGGATGTGTAGGTGACACTATTATGGGGGGATGTGTAGATGACACTGTTATGGGGGATGTGTAGATGACACTGTTATGGGGGATGTGTAGGTGACACTGTTATGGGGGATGTGTAGGTGACACTGTTATGGGGGATGTGTAGATGACACTGTTATGGGGGATGTGTAGATGACACTGTTATGGGGGGGATGTGTAGGTGACACTGTTATGGGGGATGTGTAGATGACACTGTTATGGGGAATGTGTAGATGACACTTATGGGGGTGGTGTAGATGACACTGTTATGGGGGGATGTGTAGGTGACACTGTTATGGGGGATGTGTAGGTGACACTGTTATGGGGGGATGTGTAGATGACACTGTTATGGGGGATGTGTAGGTGACACTGTTATGGGGGGATGTGTAGGTGACACTGTTATGGGGGATGTGTAGATGACACTGTTATGGGGGGATGTGTAGGTGACACTGTTATGGGGGGATGTGTAGGTGACACTGTTATGGGGGGATGTGTAGATGACACTGTTATGGGGGATGTGTAGGTGACACTGTTATGGGGGATGTGTAGATGACACTGTTATGTGGGGATGTGTAGGTGACACTGTTATGGGGGGATGTGTAGGTGACACTGTTATGGGGGATGTGTAGATGACACTGTTATGGGGGGATGTGTAGGTGACACTGTTATGGGGGGATGTGTAGATGACACTATTATGAGGGATGTGTAGGTGACACTATTATGGGGGGATGTGTAGGTGACACTGTTATGGGGGGATGTGTAGGTGACACTGTTATGGGGGGATGTGTAGATTATACTGTTATGGGGGGATGTGTAGATGACACTATTATGGGGGATGTGTAGATGACACTGTTATGGGGGATGTGTAGGTGACACTGTTATGGGGGGATGTGTAGATGACACTGTTATGGGGGGGATGTGTAGGTGACACTGTTATGGGGGGATGTGTAGGTGACACTGTTATGGGGGGATGTGTAGGTGACACTGTTATGGGGGATGTGTAGGTGACACTTATGGGGGGGATGTGTAGGTGACACTGTTATGGGGGATGTGTAGGTGACACTGTTATGGGGGGGATGTGTAGGTGACACTGTTATGGGGGATGTGTAGGTGACACTATTATGGGGGGATGTGTAGATGACACTGTTATGGGGGATGTGTAGGTGACACTATTATGGGGGGATGTGTAGATGACACTGTTATGGGGGATGTGTAGATGACACTGTTATGGGGGATGTGTAGGTGACACTGTTATGGGGGATGTGTAGATGACACTGTTATGGGGGATGTGTAGGTGACACTGTTATGGGGTATGTGTAGATGACACTGTTATGGGGGATGTGTAGGTGACACTGTTATGGAGGATGTGTAGGTGACACTGTTATGGGGGATGTGTAGATGACACTGTTATGGGAGATGTGTAGGTGACACTGTTATGGGGGATGTGTAGATGACACTGTTATGGGGGATGTGTAGGTGACACTGTTATGGGGTATGTGTAGGTGGCACTGTTATGGGGGATGTGTAGATGACACTGTTATGGGGGATGTGTAGGTGACACTGTTATGGGGGGTATGTGTAGGTGACACTGTTATGGGGGATGTGTAGGTGACACTGTTATGGGGGGATGTGTAGATGACACTGTTATGGGGGGATGTGTAGATGACACTGTTATGGGGGATGTGTAGGTGACACTGTTATAGAGGGATGTGTAGGTGGCACTGTTATGGAGGGATGTGTAGGTGACACTGTTATGGGGGGATGTGTAGATGACACTATTATGGGGGATGTGTAGGTGACACTGTTATGGGGGATGTGTAGGTGACACTATTATGGGGGGATGTGTAGATGACACTGTTATGGGGGATGTGTAGATGACACTGTTATGGGGGATGTGTAGGTGACACTGTTATGGGGGATGTGTAGGTGACACTGTTATGGGGGATGTGTAGATGACACTGTTATGGGGGATGTGTAGATGACACTGTTATGGGGGGGATGTGTAGGTGACACTGTTATGGGGAATGTGTAGATGACACTTATGGGGGTGGTGTAGATGACACTGTTATGGGGGGATGTGTAGGTGACACTGTTATGGGGGGATGTGTAGATGACACTGTTATGGGGGATGTGTAGGTGACACTGTTATGGGGGGATGTGTAGGTGACACTGTTATGGGGGATGTGTAGATGACACTGTTATGGGGGGATGTGTAGGTGACACTGTTATGGGGGGATGTGTAGGTGACACTGTTATGGGGGGATGTGTAGATGACACTGTTATGGGGGATGTGTAGGTGACACTGTTATGGGGGATGTGTAGATGACACTGTTATGTGGGGATGTGTAGGTGACACTGTTATGGGGGGATGTGTAGGTGACACTGTTATGGGGGATGTGTAGATGACACTGTTATGGGGGGATGTGTAGGTGACACTGTTATGGGGGGATGTGTAGATGACACTATTATGAGGGATGTGTAGGTGACACTATTATGGGGGGATGTGTAGGTGACACTGTTATGGGGGGATGTGTAGGTGACACTGTTATGGGGGGATGTGTAGATTATACTGTTATGGGGGGATGTGTAGATGACACTATTATGGGGGATGTGTAGATGACACTGTTATGGGGGATGTGTAGGTGACACTGTTATGGGGGGATGTGTAGGTGACACTATTATGGGGGGATGTGTAGATGACACTGTTATGGGGGATGTGTAGGTGACACTATTATGGGGGGATGTGTAGATGACACTGTTATGGGGGATGTGTAGATGACACTGTTATGGGGGATGTGTAGGTGACACTGTTATGGGGGAATTTGTAGGTGACACTGTTATGGGGGATGTGTAGGTGACACTGTTATGGGGGGGATGTGTAGGTGACACTGTTATGGGGGATGTGTAGGTGACACTGTTATGGGGGATGTGTAGATGACACTGTTATGGGGAGATGTGTAGGTGACACTGTTATGGGGGATGTGTAGATGACACTGTTATGGGGGGATGTGTAGATGATACTGTTATGGGGGGATGTGTAGGTGACACTGTTATGGGGGATGTGTAGGTGACACTGTTATGGGGGGATGTGTAGATGACACTGTTATGGGGGATGTGTAGGTGACACTGTTATGGGGGGATGTGTAGGTGACACTGTTATGGGGGATGTGTAGATGACACTGTTATGGGGGGATGTGTAGGTGACACTGTTATGTGGGATGTGTAGGTGACACTGTTATGGGGGGATGTGTAGGTGACACTTATGGGGGGATGTGTAGATGACACTGTTATGGGGGATGTGTAGGTGACACTGTTATGGGGGGATGTGTAGATGACACTGTTATGGGGGGATGTGTAGGTGACACTGTTATGGGGGGATGTGTAGATGACACTATTATGGGGGATGTGTAGGTGACACTGTTATGGGGGATGTGTAGGTGACACTATTATGGGGGATGTGTAGGTGACACTGTTATGGGGGGATGTGTAGGTGACACTGTTATGGGGAATGTGTAGGTGACACTATTATGGGGGGATGTGTAGATGACACTGTTATGGGGGATGTGTAGATGACACTATTATGAGGGATGTGTAGGTGACACTTATGGGGGATGTGTAGGTGACACTGTTATGGGGGGATGTGTAGGTGACACTGTTATGGGGGATGTGTAGGTGACACTATTATGGGGGGATGTGTAGATGACACTGTTATGGGGGATGTGTAGGTGACACTATTATGGGGGGATGTGTAGATGACACTGTTATGGGGGATGTGTAGGTGACACTGTTATGGGGGGATGTGTAGATGACACTGTTATGGGGGGGATGTGTAGGTGACACTGTTATGGGGGGATGTGTAGGTGACACTGTTATGGGGGGATGTGTAGGTGACACTGTTATGGGGGATGTGTAGGTGACACTTATGGGGGGGATGTGTAGGTGACACTGTTATGGGGGATGTGTAGGTGACACTGTTATGGGGGGGATGTGTAGGTGACACTGTTATGGGGGATGTGTAGGTGACACTATTATGGGGGGATGTGTAGATGACACTGTTATGGGGGATGTGTAGGTGACACTATTATGGGGGGATGTGTAGATGACACTGTTATGGGGGATGTGTAGATGACACTGTTATGGGGGATGTGTAGGTGACACTGTTATGGGGGATGTGTAGATGACACTGTTATGGGGGATGTGTAGGTGACACTGTTATGGGGTATGTGTAGATGACACTGTTATGGGGGATGTGTAGGTGACACTGTTATGGAGGATGTGTAGGTGACACTGTTATGGGGGATGTGTAGATGACACTGTTATGGGAGATGTGTAGGTGACACTGTTATGGGGGATGTGTAGATGACACTGTTATGGGGGATGTGTAGGTGACACTGTTATGGGGTATGTGTAGGTGGCACTGTTATGGGGGATGTGTAGATGACACTGTTATGGGGGGATGTGTAGATGACACTGTTATGGGGGGATGTGTAGATGACACTGTTATGGGGGGATGTGTAGATGACACTGTTATGGGGGGATGTGTAGATGACACTGTTATGGGGGATGTGTAGGTGACACTGTTATAGAGGGATGTGTAGGTGGCACTGTTATGGAGGGATGTGTAGGTGACACTGTTATGGGGGGATGTGTAGATGACACTATTATGGGGGATGTGTAGGTGACACTGTTATGGGGGATGTGTAGGTGACACTATTATGGGGGATGTGTAGGTGACACTGTTATGGGGTATGTGTAGGTGGCACTGTTATGGGGGATGTGTAGATGACACTGTTATGGGGGGATGTGTAGATGACACTGTTATGGGGGATGTGTAGGTGACACTGTTATGGGGGATGTGTAGGTGACACTGTTATGGGGGATGTGTAGATGACACTGTTATGGGAGATGTGTAGGTGACACTGTTATGGGGGATGTGTAGATGACACTGTTATGGGGGATGTGTAGGTGACACTGTTATGGGGTATGTGTAGGTGGCACTGTTATGGGGGATGTGTAGATGACACTGTTATGGGGGGATGTGTAGATGACACTGTTATGGGGGGATGTGTAGATGACACTGTTATGGGGGATGTGTAGGTGACACTGTTATAGAGGGATGTGTAGGTGGCACTGTTATGGAGGGATGTGTAGGTGACACTGTTATGGGGGGATGTGTAGATGACACTATTATGGGGGATGTGTAGGTGACACTGTTATGGGGGATGTGTAGGTGACACTATTATGGGGGGATGTGTAGATGACACTGTTATGGGGGATGTGTAGATGACACTGTTATGGGGGATGTGTAGGTGACACTGTTATGGGGGATGTGTAGGTGACACTGTTATGGGGGATGTGTAGATGACACTGTTATGGGGGATGTGTAGGTGACGCTGTTATGGGGGGATGTGTAGGTGACACTGTTATGGGGGATGTGTAGGTGACACTGTTATGGGGGGGATGTGTAGGTGACACTGTTATGGGGGATGTGTAGGTGACACTGTTATGGGGGGGATGTGTAGGTGACACTGTTATGGGGGATGTGTAGGTGACACTGTTATGGGGGGGATGAGTAGGTGACACTGTTATGGGGGATGTGTAGGTGACACTATTATGGGGGGATGTGTAGATGACACTGTTATGGGGGATGTGTAGGTGACACTATTATGGGGGGATGTGTAGATGACACTGTTATGGGGGATGTGTAGATGACACTGTTATGGGGGATGTGTAGGTGACACTGTTATGGGGGATGTGTAGATGACACTGTTATGGGGGATGTGTAGGTGACACTGTTATGGGGTATGTGTAGATGACACTGTTATGGGGGATGTGTAGGTGACACTGTTATGGGGGATGTGTAGGTGACACTGTTATGGGGGATGTGTAGATGACACTGTTATGGGAGATGTGTAGGTGACACTGTTATGGGGGATGTGTAGATGACACTGTTATGGGGGATGTGTAGATGACACTGTTATGGGGGGATGTGTAGATGACACTGTTATGGGGGATGTGTAGGTGACACTGTTATGGGGTATGTGTAGGTGGCACTGTTATGGGGGATGTGTAGATGACACTGTTATGGGGGGATGTGTAGATGACACTGTTATGGGGGGATGTGTAGATGACACTGTTATGGGGGATGTGTAGGTGACACTGTTATGGGGGGATGTGTAGGTGACACTGTTATGGGGGGATGTGTAGATGACACTGTTATGGGGGATGTGTAGGTGACACTGTTATGGGGGGATGTGTAGGTGACACTGTTATGGGGGGATGTGTAGATGACACTGTTATGGGGGATGTGTAGGTGACACTGTTATGGGGGGATGTGTAGGTGACACTGTTATGGGGGATGTGTAGGTGACACTGTTATGGGGGGATGTGTAGATGACACTGTTATGGGGGATGTGTAGGTGACACTGTTATGGGGGGATGTGTAGGTGACACTGTTATGGGGGGATGTGTAGGTGACACTGCTATGGGGGATGTGTAGATGACACTGTTATGGGGAGATACATATAGATGACACTGTTATGGGGGATGTGTAGGTGACACTGTTATGGGGGGATGTGTAGGTGACACTGTTATGGGAGGATGTGTAGGTGACACTGTTATGGGGGATGTGTAGATGACACTGTTATGGGGGATGTGTAGGTGACACTGTTATGGGGGATGTGTAGGTGACACTGTTATGGGGTATGTGTAGGTGGCACTGTTATGGGGGATGTGTAGATGACACTGTTATGGGGGATGTGTAGATGACACTGTTATGGGGGATGTGTAGGTGACACTGTTATGGGGGGATGTGTAGGTGACACTGTTATGGGGGATGTGTAGGTGACACTGTTATGGGGGGATGTGTAGGTGACACTGTTATGGGGGATGTGTAGATGACCCTGTTATGGGGGATGTGTAGGTGACACTGTTATGGGGGATGTGTAGGTGACACTGTTATGGGGGGATGTGTAGATGACACTGTTATGGGGGAGGTGTAGGTGACACTGTTATGGAGGATGTGTAGGTGACACTGTTATGGGGGATGTGTAGATGACACTGTTATGGGGGGATGTGTAGGTGACACTGTTATGGGGTATGTGTAGGTGACACTGTTATGGGGTATGTGTAGGTGGCACTGTTATGGGGGGATGTGTAGGTGACACTGTTATGGGGGATGTGTAGGTGACACTGTTATGGGGGGATGTGTAGGTGACACTGTTATGGGGGGATGTGTAGGTGGCACTGTTATGGGGGATGTGTAGATGACACTGTTATGGGGGATGTGTAGGTGACACTGTTATGGGGGGATGTGTAGGTGACACTGTTATGTGGGGATGTGTAGGTGACACTGTTATGGGGGATGTGTAGGTGACACTGTTATGGGGAATGTGTAGGTGACACTGTTATGGGGGATGTGCAGGTGACACTGTTATGGGGGATGTGTAGATGACACTGTTATGGGGGATGTGTAGATGACACTGTTATGGGGGATGTGTAGATGACACTGTTATGAGGGGATGTGTAGATGACACTGTTATGGGGGATGTGTAGGTGACACTGTTATGGGGGATGTGTAGATGACACTGTTATGGGGGATGTGTAGGTGACACTGTTATGGGGGGATGTGTAGGTGACACTGTTATGGGGGATGTGTAGATGACACTGTTATGGGGGATGTGTAGGTGACACTGTTATGGGGGATGTGTAGGTGACACTGTTATGGGGGATGTGTAGATGACCCTGTTATGGGGGATGTGTAGGTGACACTGTTATGGGGGATGTGTAGGTGACACTGTTATGGGGGGATGTGTAGATGACACTGTTATGGGGGAGGTGTAGGTGACACTGTTATGGAGGATGTGTAGGTGACACTGTTATGGGGGATGTGTAGATGACACTGTTATGGGGGGATGTGTAGGTGACACTGTTATGGGGGATGTGTAGGTGACACTGTTATGGGGGGATGTGTAGATGACACTGTTATGGGGGAGGTGTAGGTGACACTGTTATGGAGGATGTGTAGGTGACACTGTTATGGGGGATGTGTAGGTGACACTGTTATGGGGGATGTGTAGGTGACACTGTTATGGGGGATGTGTAGGTGACACTGTTATGGGGGGATGTGTAGATGACACTGTTATGGGGGAGGTGTAGGTGACACTGTTATGGAGGATGTGTAGGTGACACTGTTATGGGGGATGTGTAGATGACACTGTTATGGGGGGATGTGTAGATGACACTGTTATGGGGGATGTGTAGATGACACTGTTATGGGGTATGTGTAGGTGACACTGTTATGGGGTATGTGTAGGTGGCACTGTTATGGGGGGATGTGTAGGTGACACTGTTATGGGGGATGTGTAGGTGACACTGTTATGGGGGGATGTGTAGGTGACACTGTTATGGGGGGATGTGTAGGTGACACTGTTATGGGGGGATGTGTAGGTGGCACTGTTATGGGGGGATGTATAGATGACACTGTTATGGGGGGATGTGTAGGTGACACTGTTATGGGGGATGTGTAGGTGACACTGTTATGGGGGGATGTGTAGATGACACTGTTATGGGGGGATGTGTAGGTGGCACTGTTATGGGAGGATGTGCAGATGATACAATGTTATGCTGTCATGTATGGAGGCTTCCAGTTATTGACAGCGCTTTCAGCCAATCCCAGCTGACTGTGTAAATAGGAGGCGCCGTAGTAATATGGGCGGGGCTGCCGGTTGGACAGGGGGCGGTGCGTGCAGTGTTTTGGGCGGAGCCTCGTGGTGTGTAGTTTCACCCCTGCTCCCGGTCTCGGGTCGGTTCTGTCTGTCAGTGTCCGGGGAGGGGGAGGTTGGAGCTGCAGGAGCCCCCGGTGATGATGTGTAACGTACAGCGGGTGGAGGGCGCCCCTAGGCCGGGGCCCGGAGTGTGCAGGAGCTTGTTCGGACCGGTGGATCATGAGGAGCTGAGCAGGGAGCTGCACGCCCGGCTGCGGGAGATGCAGGAGGAGAGCAGCCGCAGGTGGGACTTTGACTTCCAGAGAGGGGTCCCCCTGCCCAGCAGCCGCTACACCTGGGAGGAGAGCGGGGAGGACACGGTGCCCCTTTTCTACAGGACCCCGACTACACCCGACCGGACATCCACGACTACACACGGCCGGACCTCCAGCCTCACGGCTACACCCGGCCGGACCTCCACGATTACACCCGAACGGACCTCCAGCCCCACGACTACACCCGGCCGGACCTCTACGACTACACCCGACCGGACCTCCAGCCCCACGACTACAGCTGATTGCGCCCCGACTGCACTTACAGCCAGACCTGCTGGAGCCAAGAGGTCGCAGCCCGCAGCCCAGATTACAGGTAGGTTCTCGAATTGGTCGTATTGCTGTTTCCTGGTATACTGGGCGTCGTAGTGTTTTATTGTATGGTTGATTGGGGGTCGTAGTGTTGTGACTAGTGATCTTCGTACTCTGTCCGTATTGTGCGTCCGAGTTCTGTTGTTGTCTCTCATACTGGGGGTTGTACTATTGTGCAGAACGGGACCGTAATGTCATTTTTTATGCCTTTCATACTGGAAGTTGTAGTGCTGTGTATACTGGGAGTTGTAGTGCTTCAAACTGGGGATCCTGCCTTGTCGTGTTAGCTGGGAGTTGTGCTTTGTTGTGTACGCTGGGAGTTGTAGTGCTTCATACTGGTGGTTGTAGTAGTGAAATGTTGTGTATACTGGGAGTCCTAGTGCTTTATCCTGGGGGTCCTGCTTTGTTGTGTACGCTGGGAGCTGTAGTGCTTCATACTGGGGGTCCTAGTGCTTTATGTATACTGGGGATTGTAGTGCTTTGTGGTGTATACTGGGGGTCGTAGTGCTCCTTGTGCTTTATTGGTCCATATTAGTAGATGGTATATGTAAACTATTATATGGCTTATAAGCTTCTTCACTTTAAGATCCTGTTTATCATAAAATAGTTTTGTGCACCCCCTGATCTTCCATAGTGCACCCCCTTCTATCCTCTTAGTGTAAGATACATTGTATCTGGGGTCTAGTTACACTGTAATTTCGGGCTTGTCCCTGTGTTTTGTATTCTTCCTCTTGTTTACGCTTCCTCCTGCCTGATACATTGTATCCATCTCACTGGTTACATTGTATCCTCTGTGTGTTGTACTTCTTATATTCTGATCTCTAGTCATACAGTAAAGGATTCTCTTCCCCCCCAATTACTGTATACCCCAGTGTTACTGTATCCTCCCCCCCCCCTCCTGGTTACATTGTGTCCTGATTGGCTGTCACTTCATTGTTTCTCATTGTTCCTTCCTTTGTTACAGTCTGGCAGATTTGCTTCATTACTGCTGTCACCACATTGGCCCTGGATTGCGGTGGTGATGTCCTCACTGCGGTTGTGTTACGCATTATTCAGTCCCTGATTTGTCGCTTTGCTCCCGTCACCGGCGTTTCTTCACTTGTCTGGTTACCCGGATTGCACTTTCTGGCTGCCTCTTGCATCACCTGCTCCCTGAGGCCTCGCTCCTCCTCATTTGGTGCCTTGCACTTGTAAAATTTTGTGCTTAACACTTTCTTTCCACCAAGGCTCTGAAAGGGTTAATGTATCCGTAGGCACCTATTTTGCTGAGTATTGGGGCGTTGCTTTGTGCCCGGTGATGTATCCCCTTTAGTTTGTCCTCAGGCTCGGGGGCAGCCCTGCGCCCCCCTTCCTCCTCCCCCCCCCTCCATTCCCCTCCTTTCCCCCTTCCTCCCCCCTCACCCCTAGTACAATAGAAGTGCAAGCACAGCAATTTGTGCTGCTGATCTCAGCTGAGCATGAAGCATTTCAATGCTGTGAGGAGCTGCAGTCACAGGCGAAGGGAAGATTTAGTGGATGCACAGCGAGAAATAAAATTGCATTTAATTATCTCCTTCCTGCAGGGGAAATGGCGAGCGGTAACATCTGCGCAGACAGCGCTCGCCATAGACTGATCCCTTTATTCCTTCTTAGCCTCTACTGTATTTATTTTATGTACATTAATCCTGTGGTCTCCAACTGGGGATGTGCATCTGTTAAAAAACGACAACGGGGGGCATGCTGGGAATTGTAGTTCCACAGCAGGAGAAAGCAATGACCAGGGATCCTAGAAAAACGCACTCAATGATGGAAGTAGTAGTCAGGGGTGATCTATTCGCTTGGTGCGTATTTTTGGTATCGGAGTATCCAAATGCTGAAGTGGAGTAATAGATATACTGTATATTGGGAATTGCTTAGAATGCAATTCCCTACATGGATGGACAATTCCCATCTGCAAGGAGCCCATTGCGTTTGACATTGGGTAGCAACTTTTTGTATATTCTTATTACTTGGGTGTTAATTTAGTGACCACTACAGGGGTTACAGATCAGTATCTTGGCGGATGGACCTTGTACTGCTGCTTGTGTTGTCTACAGTAATTGCTAAAACGTATTCGCCATGACCATGCGTTATACAGCTGCACTATAAGTACCAGCAGCAATGCAGGTACAGAAAGGATAGTTTTGCTGAGAATGATCTAAGTTCTTAATATGGCCAGTTATCTCACCAATTGCTACCCAGGGGCGTAACTTGAAGGGGTGCAGAGGGTGTGGTCGCAACCGGGCCCATAAGGTTTAGGGGGCCCATAAGGTGTCAATTTCCCATATGAGAAGACTAGTACTATATACCATACATTATAGTCAGGGGCTTTGCACTAGAGACCATCGGCTTCAAATTACGCCACTGCTGCTACCCATCCTCTCTACTCCTTTGGGAACCTCCTGTATCGAAGCCTTGTGGTCATTCTTGCCTTTCCCCTTACCTGGTTCGGTCATTTGGGCTTTGTATAAAATTATGTATTAAAAAATGCCTCTAGGGGGAGCTCAGGAGCATACTGTATACAGTACTGATATAATTGAGTTACAGTAAACTTGTGACCCGCCTGAGTGGTGGCTGCAGGATGATTGTGTTTTAGTGTTTGTCTATTCTGGGGGTTTGGAGCTTTGTTTTAGGCTCTTTTGTTACCTATATATACACACCTAGATATGTGCATATTACTAGTAATGTTTATGGTGCACTGTGAGGAAGATCATTATATGGGGATGCTGTGGACACCTAGTCTAAAGGGCTTACACTTTAATCAGTATATAAACCCATAAATTGTATCACATTGTATCAATCCCTAATAAAAGTTTTGCAAATTTTTGTTTTCAGACTTTTTCCCAGCGAGAAAAAAGCCAAAAGTTGTGGCATCGCTTTGTGACAAGCTGCACCCCGCCTCTCCCATCCCCACAGAGCACACGCCGCGCAAGATGATCCGATGATCGAGGTACGGAGAAAAATTGGGATCTGTGCACTGGCCACTAGGGGTGCTGTTTCCTTGTATATGGGGCCCCAATTCTAAATCTTTCTGCACTGGATACAATTGTAATAGATATAACTTGCCGTCTGTTGTAGAGAACCCCCTCTCCAGTGCACCCCAACCCATCACATTATTCGTGGTGCATGCTGGGTAATGTTCTGAGCGGGCCAGGCAGGTAGCTGATACAATCCATCACTTATCTCCAGCCAAACATTGCACAAACCTCCCCCCAATCCTCTCCCCTAATCCCCCTCCTTTCCCACTCGCCTTGGAGATCTGGGGTCACTTGAGGCTGCGGATGAGAAGCTCCTTGTCCCTGAATGACCCTACACAGTGCAGGTTGATTCCATTACTGAGGGCATCCAGTTACATCTTCTATTAACCCTTCATATTCCACTGCTTAAAGGGGTTTCACTCAGCTTTCCCTGAATCCTGAATGGCAAGTCTGGCTATTTAGGAAACATGGAAGATGTATCCTTGTAGGTTTAGCCCTCGGGACTCTAGAAAAGCTGAGTAAGAGCTCTAGTGCTGGATGTAGTTGTCACCCAGCTTTCCCGGGACCAGATATCTCTTTATACTTGGTTGTATGAGTCACTGTACAAGTGTATAGCCCCTGCACTTCCCCCTCTTTTTTTTCATTGCATTGTCTTCCCTGTCCTGTTGACTTTGCCTTGTGCAGCGTCCGCAGAGCAGATAAATCTTCTCCGGAGATGAGTGATCCCCGGATTCGCTGCCGTCTGCGCTCACACCCGGGGGTGATGTCATGTACAATGGATGGGGGGGTTTAAAGGGGTTTATCATATAGACAAGGCTGGGCCCCAGTCCATGAGTTATAATAAGTGTTTGCTTAGTGATGGGAAGATAAGAAGTTCAGAATGACTCAGTGCAGATGGAATAGCAGTAAGTGCGCCAGATGTAGCAGGGCTGAGTCTGTCATCAGTATAACTCATCCATAATGTGTCACCTATAGTCTGAATGTAAATTTACAGCATTGTCCCAGGATGAAAAGTTCTGATCTGCAATATATGCAGCTCCGAGGCCCCAGTAACCTGTTCAGCCCTGCTACATCTGGGCCAGTGTGTATGTGGCACAATGCAGCTATAGTGTTGGAATATTTGGTTTTGATTTATTATAAGGTGATACTTTGTATCTATGCAGGACTCAGAAAATATTTACATATCTGCAGAGTAATATTTTAGGAAATTGCTTAATGACAGTTCCCAAATCTATGTTTTTTATTGACACAACAACTTTTACTCAAATGATGACTAAATAACTTCCTAAAGTTGAAGAGGATCCTTTCGGGATCTGCAGAATCTCCAGGGGGTCCAGTATTTCAGAGAACCTGTCAGCAGGTGTGACAGCATACAGTGTAATGTATTGTCCCTGAAGAGCAGCGCAATCAGACCTTTGTGTATGTTGTTAGTAGCAGCAGGACTGTGATATATTTATATTCCAGGATTGTGGCTTCATCAACTGTCCTGGGGTGTGTCCTCACACTCCTTTGCTCTGTGCTCTTTGCAGCCAGTGTTGGGTATTGTCCCTGGAGAGATGTGTAATCATACATTTGTGTGTTAGTAGCAGCAGTTCAGTGCTCACACTGCTGTGCTCCATATTAAACTTCTCTACAACCTCTCTTCTCTAAAGGCTTTAACAGGCTTCTGCGGTCACTGAGAGAAGAGGGGCATTGGAGGTGCTTAATACAAAAAGCTAAGAGCACAGCAGTGTGAGGTGCATTTGGAGAAGCTATAAAATATAAATCCATATTTCACAGTCCTGCTGCTACTAACACACATAAAGGTTCAAGTACATATTTCTGCTGAGACGATTCCTATCACTTGCTGCAGCAAGCTCAGAGCACAGCAGTGTGAGAACACTTTCCCAGTGTTCTTCAATCCTGGAATAAATGGTAAACCGATATATCACAGTCCTGCTGCTACTACAACATGCACAAAGGTCTGATTACACCTCTTTCCAGGGACAATACATAACACTGGCTGTTGTATTCATTGTCACACCTGCTGACGGGTTCCCCATAATGTTGGATGCTGATGCCAGGTAATTGCCATTTATACAATTCGGAATCTATCCTAAATTTCATTTAGCAATTTCAGTTGTAAGGGATTACTAGCACAGAGCCCTAACAGCGCCACATCTATCCACAGGTGGCATGTGGTATTGCAGATCGGATCCATTGAATTGGGCTGATCTGCAATACTGCACACAACCTGCAGACAGATGTGGCGCTGTCTGTATTAGAAATCATTCATTCTGTCGCTGTAGGGCTGTGCCCGTCTTGTGCCCATGCTGGCATCATCCACCGCACCCAGTGATGTAAATTACGGGTGTGACACCCCTGCAGCGATTACGGCTTGGGCACACGCGCTCACATTTTCCGTGGCAGATGATCTCGCTTGATGCCTCGTGTGATCTCATCTTTCCAGCGCTGACCAGTAATTTCCTTCTCTCATTTATGCAGATTTGCACTTACGGAGTTGCCCAAAAACCTCAAGCACCCCCCCCCCCCCCCCCCCACCGAGCGAGGAGCCGAAAACTGAGCCGGGACTTCAAGGACTGAAGAAAAAAAAAAAAGAATGGACACTTCTCTGCGGCAGCCGCGGCCCCGAACCTGAACTCTTCCTTAATTTTAAATATTATTATTATTATTTTTTAAAGGTTAATTTTGTTCTGGTTTATTGTTTTAATATTATTTTAAGGCGCAGTTTCGCCCCTGACCACAATTTAACATTTCGCAGTCTACAAAAAAAAAAAAAAAAGTAATTTTTGCAGATTTTTTTTTTTCTGTGTGTGTATAAGTTACAGGATTTTCAGTCTGCAGCACACCCCCTGCTTGTTCAGTGTCTTCAAAGGGAAAAATTTTGCGTTTTTAATTTTTTTAAAATTTTTTTTATTATTTTTATCATTAATAGGAAGCTTTGTTGATTTCTTCCAAGAACAGCGCCACACCTGCCCTTAGGTTGTGTCTGGTATTGCAGCTTAGTACGATTCACTTCAGTTGGGCGGAGTTACAATACTAGACACTTTCTTGACCTTTGGTCATGTGATGCTTTTTTTTTTTTTCTGGAAGAAAGCAGAGAAGTCTTTGTACTTCTGGACAACCCCTTTAAGTACAGATTTAAAAAAAAAAAAAAAACTCCATTAATTTTGCCTCTGAATAAGCATGGAACGCACTACTATGATGTTCAATTGTAAACATCCCCTTTAAATCCAGATTAAAAAAAGTAAAAATGCAAAACATAGGCTCTGCAGACACTGAACAAGCAGGGGGTGCACTATTCTTATTTTCAATCCTAGACATCCCCTTAAATTCCAGATTAAAAAAAAAAAATGTAGAACTTTACCTCTGCAGACAGTGAACAAGTAGGGGGTGCACTACTATTATTTTCAATCCTGGACACCCCCTTTGTTGTTAATGCCTGACAGCTTTTACATGACTGTTTCCTAGCTCTCCCTGCATCTCGCACCCCCTTCCAGTCCAAATTCTGCACACCCCAGTCACCCCCTTAAACTGGATAATGTCTTCTTTCCAGCAGACATTGTATAAGGGAAGCTCCCTGCATCATGGCACCACATCTAAGCTGTTATCTGCTAACCAGCTTACTGACTGTCTCCACTTCCAGTCTGCAGAATTAAGAATACAGCTCTGGAGCCCAATCCTTCTATTGTATAGTGACTCCACTATCTATGAGCCTTACGTGCTGGTCAGGGGAGATTCTGTGCATTAACCCTTTAGTGTGTGCTTGGAAGGGCATCCCCTGCAACGTACACAAATAATGTTACTGTATTTCTATTGCCTTTTTTAATGTTTTTTTTGAAAAGTTTACTAACTTATATTATCTTATTTATATAAGTATGAATGAGCCGGTTCTAGTTCTCCTGTATGGGAATGGCACTATATTCACTTGTTTGCAAAAGTTTTGACTTTTTTTATTTTGTGAGGATATTGAACTTTTTCTTGTATCTACACTGTTGTGCATTTATTTATGATTGGCTTCAATGAAAGTTTTTTTTTGTTTCTAATTTGGGTTTGTTTTTATTTATTTTTTCTTGATAAATTAGTAGATTAGTGTAATGACCGTAATAGCCTATAGGGGGTGTCTGGTTTCCATTTGCATCAAGTTTGCTATGACTTCCCTGATGCTCAATATAGGGGGTCCTAAGAGTCCTTAATGGGTTTCCCTAAATAATCTTAATAAGGTTTTGTGCAGCAAAGACGTAAAGTGAGATTTTCAAGTTGAGAAATGTGAAGCTCTTGGGCAAACCCTAGTGGCCACTATGGGAATTGCAGCTTAATTTTCACATAAACACAAGAACACATTGGATACAATACAACTGGATACAATGATGCAGACTGAGACTATCCATGATGTGTCCTCAGTCTCGGATGAGCTGATACTTTATATTCTCTGTGCCCGTCACCTCCACCAGCTGATATGGAGAACGGGTGTATGGCGTCAATTCCGCCTCCGTTTATTGAGATCTGGGGGAAGACAATGAGGCGTCTTGTGACTCGCTCCTCGTCTCCTGAGGCATGAATGCCTCCTCTGTGTGGATGGTGAAGGTACAATGATCCGTAATACAGATCCGTCCTCACTTTCCTGCTTCACAAAAATCTAAATTTTATGGTGTTTTTAAATTTTTTTTTTAAAAAATCTGGTTACTAAGACCACACTTCCAGAAGACTTCATCTACCCACTGCCTATAGGAAGCGAATTTGCCTCCACCACTGCCCATACTGACTCAACAAGGTGATTTAGTAGCGCCCCTCTTAAGGGTTAACGAATTAACTCCTCCTCGGTCTGACTTATTAATCAGATTTTTAGGGATCAGTCCTTAAATCTGATTTAATGGGTTTCTTCCATTCCTGGTAAAGGAGCCGCCCGGACGTAGGGGCCATACACACACATTTCGTGTTCTCCATTCTGTTCCCCTGTTACAATATTGAATATTCTATTTCTTAAAGGGATTGTTCATTTTTTATATTTTCTTACTTTGTTGGGCTCATTGAGTGCAGAGGTCGCCCAATGATCAGCTGAGGCCATCCCAAGGTATAGTGGTCCATAGTAGTTGCAGACCCCCTTTAAGTTATTACATAAAGAAGAGGGAATGTAATGTAAAGGACCCCCCTCCCCCTAAGGAATATGGGAGACAAAGGAGCGATTCAATGCTAATGTATGACGTCCATGCATCTGCTGAGTCGGCAGGATCCGTACAACCTACAGATCAAAACAAAGGGGCTTGTCAGTGCCATGATATAAAATATGGACAATTTTTAAGATTTTGTATAAATTATTAATCAGATTTATAAATGCAAGCACTTTTTTCTATCTGGGCCTGGGAAAGCTGGGTGACAACATTTATTCCTGCCCTGAACTAGCACATAAGAGTCCTGATTGGTTATTCTCTAGGGTTATCTGATTATCAATCTGTAATCAATATTAACAGGGAACCTGTCAGCAGGTGTGACCATACACACAGCAGCCAGTGTTGAGTATTGTCCCTGGAGATCTGTGTAATCAGACCTTTGTGTATGTTGTTAGTAGCAGCAGGACTGTGATATATGGATTTATATTCCAGGATTGTAGCTTCTGCAAGTGCACTGGGGGTCTGTCTTCACACTGCTGTGCTCTCTGCAGTAAGTGTTAGATATTGTTCCTGGAGAGATGTGTAATCAGACTTTTGTGTATGTTGTTGGTAGCAGCAGGACTGTGATGTATGAATTGATATTCCAGGATTGTAGCTTCTTCAACTGGTCTGGGGGTTGTCCTCACACTGCTGTGCTCTTAGTTATCCCCTCTAAGTTGCTGCACACCAGCTACCTTCTGTTCAGCTTCATCAGTTTTCTCATACAATACTACATAGGGGAAGGGCTATAGAGCAGTTCAATGCAAAGAGCACAGAACACAGCAGTGTGAGGACCATCACCCCTGTGCACTTGGAGAAGCTACAATCCTGGAATATAAATCCTTATACCACAGTCCTGCTGCTACTAACAACACACACAAAAGTCTGACTACACATCTCTCCAGGAAAGTACATAGGTGCAGGAGTGCCTGGTCCTACCTGCTGACAGGTTCCCTTAATAGAGATGGTAAGGTTAGGTAGGAGAGTTGGGGGTTGATGTCGCTATACATTGTAGCACGTGAGATGCATGAGACCAAATCTAATTAGTAGACTCGTGTAATTGATCTATTCAGACATTGAGCAGACCCCCCCCCCCCCTCCTATTATAATTACATTAGATCAGGGGGTGGGTTGGCGGCAGCTGCTCTGTAACTTCCTGCTACGCTGAATTACTGTATAACTTCATGTTGTGTATCAATTTCGTGGCATCTCTGCTTGCTGTCAATGATTATTATGTAATATTTCTAAACACAGTTGAGCATTTGCTACAATTGTATCCAGTTATAAAAACCACCTGAATTAATTCAATGATACATTGTAGCAAACCTTAGGCAATTCATGAGGTTCCATAGTATTATATGGAATCTGCCTCTGCAGAATGTATATCAATTTCTGCAACTCTTGCAAAAGAGCTCCCCCTAGTGGTGGCTGCAGAATATTCGAATTTTATCATTTTACTCTCTTACTGCAGGGGATTTGGAACTTTTTATCAGAAAAACTAAGCTTCAATCCCTCTAATGATATATTAAGATAAAAATTATTTGCACACAACAGTGCACCTTAATGTCAAAGTTCTGAACATCCTCTTTAAAGAGAACCTGTCATCAGGTTTTACCCCATTAATCTAATCCCTTGAGGTCAGGTATGAAATGTCCTTTCTAGAATTCCCTCTTTTTATGTGAAATTTCACTTCTCACCTTATTTTCACATAAGATGAGTCAAGTTTAGAGGTTGCAGTGGTAGTGTCACTTCAGATGCCCCTATCTTCTGCTTTGTAGCACCTAGAAACATGCTTGTATTTTTAAGTGAGATTTCCCCTGTTTATCTATAAAAAAAGGCAAATATGACTCTTCTCACATGAGATGAGTCATGTTTAGTCGTTACAGGGGTAGTGTCACTGCAGAAGCCCCTATCTTCTGTTGTATAGCACCTAGAAACATGCTGCTGGTGTCATGTTAAATATAAGAATCTCATCTTCCATATTACATCAGGCTTATGTCTTTTTGAGCAACAGAGCCAAAGATCCAGGCAACTAGAGACATAGCTGGAAATGCAGCCTGCAGATAAAGATCCAGTCCCAGCTTATTTTTTAACTGCCTATATGTCCTTTAATGTAGCATACAGGATCCTAAATATGGGGTTGTTATCTTTAAAATGACACAAAAAGCTTATTTCTAAGTGCTATAGAACAGAAGAAGGGGCTTCTGAAGTGACCCACCCCTGCAACCTCTAAACTTGACTCGTCTCATGTGGAAATGAGATGAGAAGAGTCATATTTGCCTGACTTTGGGGTAGATTTCTCATAAAAGGGGGAAATCTAGAAATGACATTTCATCCCCTACCTGAGGGGGTAAAACCTGATGACAGGTTCCCTTTATGTCGGCTGATTGCGTGTCAGTGCTCTCCAGGCGTCGCCCGCGTCCATCATCCTTCGGATGGCTGATATAATATGAAGACCTCATCTCTGCTGCTATAAATTATCTTTAAGTGGCAGCAGGTGTCTGAATTTGACTCATTCGCCCCCAAATCAATTGGAAACAGATTGCGGCTGGATGTGCTGCGCGGGCGCTGTCAGCTGCAATTCTGGGAAATCTGTCGGTAAATAAACCCGGAGAGGATAAATGAGGCGTCCGATATTTTTTTGGACGCTAAAGTTTCATTTTTTAAAATAAAAACGTTAGTTTTGGCTGCAGATTGAAAACAAACAACCTTTGCCCCCCTCATCCCCCCCCCCCACGTACCCCACAACCCTCCCCACTGTATTTTTATTGCTCCAATATGTCAGAAATATTCAAAATAAAGCAACTTTTTCTATAATATTGAAATAAAAAAAAAAATCCCTACTGTTTTGTGTATACAGCTCCTACACAGATCCATGTGTTTCCATAGTTACAGACTACACACAATCCCTGTGTAGTCTGATCCTGTAGGTTGCCAGAAACAGCTGATTTGCTGATCTGATCCTGATTGTAAAAAAAATTAAAAATTTAGGGCATGAACCTGAATATCCTATAGGAAGGAGAGGACACGTGAAAACTATTGTAGGACATTGGTCATTTAAAGGGATTGTCCAGTATTATATATGTAGGGCTATTTATCTTTAGAAATAGCACCACACCTGTCTGGAGGTGGTCTGTAGTATTGCAGCTGAGCCTTATTTACAAAACTGAAGTTGAGCTGTAATACCACATACGACCCGTAGTCAGGCGAGGCGCTGTTTTTGGAGTAAAATAGTCTTCATTTTGTAAATCTGAGCAGCACCTTTAAGGGCATTCTAATTTTTCATGGAAGAGCTGCACAAATCCATCATTCTCCTTTCTTTCCCCATCAACTTGGAACAATGGGTCAATTATTCCATTATTTATTTATCAAAATACACACTAATTTTCCCCATATCAGTCAACATGTAGCTCATTTTCCAATAAACTGCTCTAAATCTACACCATAGCCACAGTCACCTCTAGGGGGAGATAAGACATGTTTTCTATTGAGCTCAGTGATAATCTCCGTATGATGAGCTCCCCCTAGTGGTGACTGCAGACACCCAGAATCTTTTCATGTAGTGAATCATGTATAAACCTGTTTGAAGAGGAGAGAATTTTGAGCTTTGTGTCAGGAAAACTGAGTGTAAATATTTAAAATGAAATTAATTGTCTCAGAATTTTGATGGCCAAGGTTAGAGGAGATCCCTACGTCTGGTGATATGGTGGGAATGGCAGCTTTATGGGCATAGATTTCCTGAATTTTGGCTTAGACCCCATCCTATGTAGAAGTCCTATACAGAGGCTGGAGATTAGATTAGATTATACAGTGTGGGCGCAATGAATCACGAAATCACTACATTTATATGCAAATATATTCCCGCATAGCGCCCCCATATACAGTGAGGAGGGTCCTGGGGGACAATGGGCGCCTCATAGGGGAGCGGACAATGAGATCCTCACTGCTCACACCACAAGGCTCTGGAAATATGCAATAAATTCATTAGGATATTCACAGCATATGGCATCACCCGGCACCCTGCACCCAGTCACATAACCAGACCCCGCACATACATTACATTACTGGGAGCAGGTGGTGGAGGAAATACATTGTATCTGATGTCACATCCATCACAATCCATCCACATGTCAGAACACTGGGCGGGATCCATCTATTCCATATCTGTATTATTATCTACCTCATATCTCTATCTATCCATCTATCTCATATCTATCTATCTATCTCATATCTATCTATCTAATATCTATCTATCTTATATCTATCTAATATCTATCTTATATCTATTTCATATCTATTTCATATCTATCTATCTATCTATCTATCTCATATCTATCTATCTATCTATCTATCTATCTATCTATCTATCTATCTATCTATCTATCTATCTATCTCATATCTATCTATCTATCTATCTAATATCTATCTATTTCATATCTATCTATCTATCTATCTATCTCATATCTATCTCCTATCTATCTATCTCATATCTATCTATCTATCTATCTCATATCTATCTATCTATCTATCTCTTTCATATCTATCTATCTTATATCTATCTCCTATCTATCTCCTATCTATCTCCTATCTATCTCCTATCTATCTATCTCATATCTATCTATCTATCTCCTATCTATCTATCTATCTATCTCCTATCTATCTATCTATCTATCTATCTATCTATCTATCTATCTATCTATCTATCTATCTCCTATCTATCTATCTATCTATCTCATATCTATCTATCCACCCCCGATCTAAACCAGAATTTTCTGTGACTTATTTTCCCTTCTCTCTAGCTCATATTATGACATCCTATGCCCCCCACACCCTGATACCCTCCCCCGGGGGGATTACGGAGATTTATTGCTACATTCATCCATGTTTGTCCCATTTTGTTGCGCTAGTATCAGTGTGATTGCAGTCGCTGTCATTCCCCGCATGGCTCCATTCTTCTGGTGCAGCCATATGGCGGAGCCCACATCCATATTATTCCCTCTCATCATGTCTCGGGGTTGGGAACAATTGGATCAGTGTTTGGCATGTATTATTGATGGGGATAGGCTGCAGGAATCATGAAGTGGGAGCTGGATGTGTCCTGCCATATGTCTCCTGGTCCTGGTGGCTGATGTGATGGTCGGGCAGATGTCCCCCCAGCCATCAGCCAATGGGGACAGGAAGTCAGGACCATTAAATATTAAAGTCCTCCTTGTCATTCCTGCCCATTGTACGGCAAATCCCCTCTGTATACCAATGTGGGATTACCAGCGGAAGCCAGACCATCAGGTTTATCTAGGACAAAGCCCACTGCAATCTGCATGACGGGGGCTGGGAAGGCTCAACCACTACTCCTGCCATCCCCTTTAACACCAGTCTAACTAATAAGGTCCAATCTCAACAACTGGTAGCCACACATTATATTTAGGAGCCTCTAACACATTTTACATTGTGGCCCAGCAGCTTCAAGTAACACCTCAGGCTAACATCTCTAGTTGTAGCTCTGCATGACTATTCCGGAGCCTGGGAAAGCTGGGTAATAGCACCAGCCATGGAGCATCCAGCATGACCATAATTAATGTCAGTAGAGACTTGTACAGGTCACATTCAGTAGGTTCTGTGGATGTGTCATGAATGTCAAAGAAAAGGCCATCTGCTTCCCAAATATCAGATTTAGGGAATTCTAAGTTAATGGATGATGAACCCTAATCTTGGGGTGACAAAGAACTTCATCAATGGAAGCCCCAACACTTCCTATGGAAGATAATATGTGATATTTTTAGTATCCTGCAGATTTTTTGATACATTGTATCTTTTTGTAAATATTTACATTTAGAGGATTCTATGGAATTCTGTATTATAGATACACGGTATCTTCTTTTTATCCCATGACTCTCTTACATATGTTCTATCTAACTCTCCAGCTGCTGTGTAACTACAACTCCCATCATGCCCTGATGGTCTGCGGTTGGGAGTGGCAGTTACGTAACAGCTGGAGAGCTGCAGGTTGTTGCTTTTGGCTAATCCTGAGACTGTCCATCTATTGTCCTGCTGCTGCCCCCTGTCTCCTGCCCCTGACCCCCCTGAGCTATCATTAACATGTCAGCCATAGAAAGGGGACAGAGACTGATAGAGTCAATCCACCAGTGCGGGATAATGGCTGCCACCCTTTCACTACATATTGATCCGGAAGACAGGACAATAGCTCCAGTGCCATCTGCCAGACCCGCATGGCGCTGCCCTGATCAATCAACCAGTGGCGGTATTGATCAGCTACAAATGTATCCCATGCGGAAGAGGAAATCCTATACTTCCCCTTGCAAGACGAAAACTCTGTGTCAATCAAATACGTTTTTGATTACCCAGCTTTCCTGGACCCCTGAATGACAGATTACAAGAGGAAGACACTGTATTGCTGTATAATCAGGGATCCAGTAACTGAAATTTTGTTGAATTTTATTTCAACTTATTGTAGCAAATTAGGACCTCTAACCCAGCTTTCCTGAAATCCTGAATGGCACAATTGTTCTGTGATACTACAAAGGCTCTTTGTATAATTATTTACATCTGTTGTTCAGGAGCAATGTAAAGTTGGGTAGGGACTACAATGATGGTTGTATTAGTTGTCACCAAGGATGTCTATAAGAAACACTTGTATCTAGCATATAACATTGCTGGGAGTTGTAGTGTCACAGCAGATGCAAATTTTAAGGGATATTGGGTGCTGTATTGATGATTGGTGTAGTAGTTGTGCAAACTCTGGGAACTGTCAAAGCATGATGGGAGTAGCTGTGCAAATATCAGCAGTGCATGCTGGGAACTGTAGTTCTACCTAAGTTAGGGAATGCTGGGTGTTATATTTCTACAATATCTTAAGACAGGGATTGCTGGGAGTTGTAGTTTGGAAGCCTGAGCATAATAAAGGTTGTTCACAACGATTGGCAACTATTTGAGCATGATGGGAGTTGTGGTGAGAGACCAAATTTGATTTTAATGAATTCTAAAAATTCCTCTTAGACAATTAAGGGAACAGTAACAAGCAGTTGTCTTATACATTTCCAGGAGGAATAACAGAGGAACAACACAACATAGAACCATAAAATAACATATAGCACACAACTATAAAAAGTTACATTGTTTTTTTGTCCAATAAGTTTGTTACTTACAGTTAAAGGGATTGTCTATTTAATAACATTTGATCTATCAATAGAACATATTGATACAAGTCTAATATCTGGGGGACCCCTGACGATCAGCAAAATGAAGGAGCGTCAATCCCCCCTTATAGTTTTCCGGATGATCAGATGCCAGATTACCGGAGATGTAGCCTCCACATAAAACAGAAGGTTCACTCAAGGATCCAATACAAGATCATTAAAGGTAAAGTGAGTTGGCTCCCTGGCGGAGGTGTCCCACGCGCCTCACGCTCCACAGTCCCGGCTCAGACGCATCAATTCAATTAAGAGGGGAAAAAAAAGAAGGAAATTAGCATTTTTTTAGCCATCTGGCACCAGGGGTAAGAGCCTGACAAAGAGGGATCTGGAGGAGCCAGGAGACGAGTGCCATCATCTTGACCTGCAAAAGAGGCTTTGTCAGCAAATTAAAGCATCCCAGTCCCCTATGAACCCACCACAACATGTACCAATAATGCCAGCCCACCACAAAGCCCCCAGTAATGATGTCTACAGACCAACAGCCCAAGCACAGACCACAGTGGAGGGATAGGAAGGCTATACAGTATAGTAGCAGTTTAATTCTTATAGGGACAGTATTATAGTAGTTATATTCTTGTACATAGGGGACAGTATTATAGTAGTTATATTCTTGTACATAGGGGGCAGTATTATAGTAGTTATATTCTTGTACATAGAGGGCAGTATTATAGTAGTTATATTCCTGTACATAGAGGGCAGTATTATAGTAGTTATATTCTTGTATATAGGGGGCAGTATTATAGTAGTTATATTCCTGTACATAGGGGCAGTATTATAGTAGTTATATTCTTGTACATAGGAGGCAGTATTATAGTAGTTATATTCTTGTACATAGAGGGCAGTATTATAGTAGTTATATTCCTGTACATAGAGGGCAGTATTATAGTAGTTATATTCTTGTATATAGGGGGCAGTATTATAGTAGTTATATTCCTGTACATAGGGGGCAGTATTATAGTAGTTATATTCCTGTACATAGGTGGCAGTATTATAGTAGTTATATTCTTGTATATAGGGGGCAGTATTATAGTAGTTATATTCTTGTACATAGAGGGCAGTATTATAGTAGTTATATTCCTGTACATAGAGGGCAGTATTATAGTAGTTATATTCTTGTATATAGGGGGCAGTATTATAGTAGTTATATTCCTGTACATAGGGGGCAGTATTATAGTAGTTATATTCCTGTACATAGGTGGCAGTATTATAGTAGTTATATTCTTGTATATAGGGGGCAGTATTATAGTAGTTATATTCCTGTACATAGGGGGCAGTATTATAGTAGTTATATTCCTGTACATAGGGGGCAGTATTATAGTAGTTATATTCTTGTACATAGGGGGCAGTATTATAGTAGTTATATTCTTGTACATAGGGGGCAGTATTATAGTAGTTATATTCTTGTACATAGGGGGCAGTATTATAGTAGTTATATTCCTGTACATAGGTGGCAGTATTATAGTAGTTATATTCTTGTACATAGGGGACAATATTATAGTAGTTATATTCTTGTACATAGGGGGCAGTATTATAGTAGTTATATTCTTGTACATAGGGGGCAGTATTATAGTAGTTATATTCTTGTACATAGGGGGCAGTATTATAGTAGTTATATTCCTGTACATAGGTGGCAGTATTATAGTAGTTATATTCTTGTACATAGGGGACAATATTATAGTAGTTATATTCTTGTACATAGGGGGCAGTATTATAGTAGTTATATTCCTGTACATAGGTGGCAGTATTATAGTAGTTATATTCTTGTACATAGGGAGCAGTATTATAGTAGTTATATTCTTGTACATAGGGGGCAGTATTATAGTAGTTATATTCTTGTACATAGGGGGCAGTATTATAGTAGTTATATTCTTGTACATAGGGGGCAGTACTATAGTAGTTATATTCTTGTACATGGGGGGCAGTATTATAGTAGTTATATTCTTGTACATAGGGAGCAGTATTATAGTAGTTATATTCCTGTACATAGGGGCAGTATTATAGTAGTTATATTCCTGTACATAGGGAGCAGTATTATAGTAGTTATATTCTTGTACATAGGGAGCAGTATTATAGTAGTTATATTCTTGTACATAGGGGGCAGTATTATGGTAGTTATATTCTTGTACATAGGGGGCAGTATTATAGTAGTTATATCCTTGTACATAGGGGGCAGTATTATAGTAGTTATATTCTTGTACATAGGGGGCAGTATTATAGTAGTTATATTCTTGTACATTGGGGCAGTATTATAGTAGTTATATTCCTGTACATAGGGGGCAGTATTATAGTAGTTATATCCTTGTACATAGGGGGCAGTATTATAGTAGTTATATTCTTGTACATAGGGGGCAGTATTATAGTAGTTATATTCCTGTACATAGGGGGCAGTATTATAGTAGTTATATTCCTGTACATAGGGGCAGTATTATAGTAGTTATATTCCTGTATATAGGGGACAGTATTATAGTAGTTATATTCTTGTACATAGGGGGCAGTATTATAGTAGTTATATTCTTGTACATAGGGGGCAGTATTATAGTAGTTACATTCTTGTACATAGGGGGCAGTATTATAGTAGTTATATTCTTGTACATAGGGGGCAGTATTATAGTAGTTATATTCTTGTACATAGGGGACAGTATTATTGTAGTTATATTCTTGTACATAGGGGACAGTATTATAGTAGTTATATTCCTGTACATAAGGGGCAGTATTATAGTAGTTATATTCTTGTACATAGGGGGCAGTATTATAGGAGGTGATATCATGATAATAATTTTGGGAATAATAGTCATGGTGAAAGAGTTACATTTTACCTTTTTACCATATAATTTGGAAAACAAATGGTACAAAAACAAGTCAGATGAAGATAAATTGAATCCCAATCTGTTTCCCGTATAACGTCGCTGAATGTATTACATATGATGAACACCGAAAAACCTGAGCCCCAGAATGTATTAATGTTTGGCAACGATTCAGACAAAGGAGAACACTTGTCCCCCATCCCCCGCTCAGTTGATGAAGGAAGGTCATATCTGAAAAGCTGCCAGACCCAAAGATTAAATTCTATGGATTCCCTTTTGCTGGGATCTCAGGGGGGTGAATGCAGATAAGCTTTATTACCCCTGGGGTTTCCTAGCAATGGTTGCTCCATTGTTGCCGGCTTTTATGGATTCCTCTTGTGAGCCCAGGTGTCTCGCCGGCCATGATTTCCTTGCTGAGTTTGTAGTGGCCATTGTGTGCCGGGAGACAGAAGGACCGGCCCAAAAAATGGACTCTTCCCCTTTAAATTGGAGTCTATGTAGATCGGGCTGTAATAATCCTGTGAGTCATGTGTCAGTCTGGTCTGAATTATCTTCTATGATGTGTAGGATGGTGGATTCAAAAAAACCATGCTCCATATAAATCAGGGGAGGATAGAAAATATGATTTTTAGTATTTTAGAATATTGAGTGTCACCGGTGGTCTCACTCCTTCTCTGAGACCCATCACATGATAGTGAACGTTATATAAGAAAAATATTGGGGGACATTGATCATAGTTGTTTAGACTGTTTTTGACGTTTAATTTAGTTAGTAGATTTGTCTCTAATTTGCGACTTTTTTGGGTGCAAGCAAAAGTCCAGCACTTAGTGGTTCTGAGTCCCTGCGCCTTAGGGTGATGCCACACGCGGCGTTTTGAACCCGTTCCGTTTTTAAGCAGTCCGTTAAAAAACTCATCCGTTTTTGACCAGATTTAATTAAGATAATTGATCAAACCTGTCAAAAACTGATGCGTTTTTTTTTAACGGACTGCTTAACAAAAACGGGTTCAAAACGCCGCGTGTGGCATCAGCCTTATCTGACATAGTGAGCGGCTGCTATACAGATGTTTGCACGGGATCTATCACAATTGCCCCTAAAAAGTCCCAAAAATGCACCTACTCTAAGCAGGTGCACTTAAAAAAAAAACAAACTTCACTTTTCATTACCCAAAAGAAAGGTTTTCATTTGCCAAATGAAAAAATTTCCTCTATGCAACATGGAAAATATTTCGGAGCAGTTTTAAAATGTAAAATTTCTCCAGTAACGACTTCACCATTGTCTATGGGATCATCTCTGGGAGTGATTATTGTCTTATTGTACAAATGAGATCTAAATGAGGGCAAAAATTAGAGACAAATTTGGCACAAAATTAGGCGCAAATTAATCGGAAATGCAACAATTCCGAAATTTACTAAGGCAGAACTACATCCATCATAGATCAGGAGCCAAAAAGAGAACAAACCAGGCGCAAAAATAGGTGAACCTGAGACCCCACTATGATTAATGTCCCCCAATGCAATGCAACACCTCACTTCTCCTGCAGGGGCGCTGCAGGGAATAGCAGATTTATCTTAGTCTGATGCACATATTTTGGTTTCTCCTTGCCTGGAGTTCACTGTGTAGCAGTTTCCTGCTTTCGCGTCTTTCTTCTTACTTCTACTACTTCTAGATGTTTGGACCTGATCTAACATTAATTTGATGTAAATAATTGCGCAAAAACACTCCAGTCCTGACCATGCGTAGGAAAAGCAATGGTAGGACTTGCGCAAAAATATGCGCCTAAAAAGTCTCAAAAAAGAGCCAAAACTACATGGAAAAATGAGGTGCAAAATAATAGGAAAATAAGATAAATGACCCCCAGAGTTCCTTTTTTACATTACCACTAATTGCTGGATATCATGTGATAAGTCATCGGATAAATGTGTTAAATACATTTTGAATTTTGGATTCTGAAAAGTTTAGAAAGTATAATTTTTTTCAAAATTAAAAAGAAAAAAAAAATCAAGTATAAAAATATCTATATAAGTAAATATTGGAGTTAAGGCAAACAAATTTAAAGATTTTTTTAGGAAATATTTGCAAAAAATCAAAGCATTGTATAAAGCTCCAGTGCTGCAGCGACCTCTGGTGGTGACCATGTATAGTGCAGGGGGCCAGCTATTAGATTGTCTCATTAGGGTCACAATGTTTCCCATTTAGGATTCTCAAATATGAGGCAAAGGAGCTTGGATAATATTCAGGGATCTTCTATATGGATGCAGGAGCGCAGGGATCCTCTTTATCAGGAGGGGTGCACAGTTATTATCTGCTCCCCATAGAAGCCCCCGCTACCACAGTACAGCAATAGGTTACCGCACAGGCAACAAGTTTTACACCATCACTCTGGACGGCAGGATAATACTGATAAATACAGACCCCCAACCAGACAACAAGTATATAGAGACCCCAGAATAAATTCAAACCTCAGATCAAATCTTAAAAAGAAGCTGTCACCAGGTTTTACCCCACTAAACTAGCACCCCCCCTAAGGTAGGAGATGAAATGTCCTTTCTAGAATCACCTCTTTTATGCAAAAATCTCATCTATTTACCTATAAAAAAAAAAAAGTCGGGTAAATATGACTCTTTTTTCACATGAGATGAGTCAAGTTTTGTGGTTGCAGAGGTATCTTCTGTTCTGCAGCACCTACAAACATGCTGATGTTAAAGAGAAGAATCCCATCTTTCAGATTACATCAGGTTTTTGGATCTTCAGAAACACACAGACATAGTTGGAAATGCAGGCTGCAGATAAAGATCCAGTTTGGCCTATTATTTAACTACATGTGTGTCCACTAATGTAGCGATCGATAGTAGAGATCGGAAAGATGAGTTTCTTATCTTTAAGATGACACAAGCTGCATATTTCAAGGAGCTACAGAACCAAAGATAGGGACATCTTAAGTCACGCTCCACACGCAACCATGAAACTTGACTCATCTCATGTGAAACTGAGGTGAGAAGAGTCATGTTTTCATGACTTTGGGGGAGATTTTTTTTTTAAAGGTAAACGGGGGAGTTTTCACATACAAGAGGGAATTCTAGAAAGAACATTTCATATCCCACTTCAGGGGGATAAAGTTTTCAGGGGTAAAACCTGGTGACAGGTTCTCTTTTTAATAACTATACATCAAAGCCCCCCAAACTATTAGTGTACAGACTTCAAGCCAGAGCTAATTAGTAAGTAAAAACCTCAGACCACATCCTCTGTATACAGACCTGATGTGTATGGCATACATCCCCCATCACACCGCGCTCCTAAAATAATTACAGTTCCCAGTTCCTCTAATTATAGACCCACAGTCTCCATTCACCTTATGACATCTTCAAAAGCCCTTAAATCCACCTAAAAATAGTCTACAGGGGCGAGATTAAACTAAACTTTTGAGGATGTCAAGAAGCTCCATAGCGCCCTCCACCTTTCATGCAAGGTACTGCCCTAGGCACATACCTACTGTCACCTAATCCAGGACCTACAGACCCCCAATACTATAAGTATAAGCACAGAACCCCAAGACTAGCGGATATGTCACACTGAGGGGATACAATGTATCATGTGACAGTCATGTAGAATAAATACAGGTCACGTCTGTGTGCAGAACAGAAGGCAAACACCGAATCTCATCAATATGTACAGCGGCATGTGATACCCGGGTGCAGGCAGTCACCGGATCACATCTATGTACCTGCACCCCCTGCATACATGACACGATATCCTGGTGCCAGAGGCTGGGAGGTCACCACCTTGTGCATTAGCAGAGAAGATGATATGATACCTTGCTGTTCTGTGATGAGGGCTGTGAGCTCCCCCTAGTGGTTACTTGGATAATATAATATTTCTATATGTTACATTCCAACCAAAAAGTGCAGTATATAATGTAACATATCTGCCATTCCATACCATTCCCACTTCATTGTATTGGATCTGGGCATTTGGGGGTTAATTGAGTTAAAGGAAATCTCCCATTAAAATCCATCCTGATAAATCAGGGACATTACTCATAGATCCAGGCACTGTGACTGTGGTATCTTCTTAAATTTGTAATCCATGGCCTCCTTCCTTCTAAAATCAACTTTTATAATTATACTAATGAGCCTGAAGGGTTACTGATGGGTGTTACCAGAGCCCCTCTGTGCTGTAGCTTCACATTCTGTTACACTGCACAGGAGCACTTCCCCGTTCCCACTGTGTAAGATCAGGAAGTGTTGATGGAGCAGGGGATGGGGGTGTGGGTTACAGTGTAACAGCCTGTGAAGCTACAGCACCGAGAGGCTCTGGTAACACCCCAAGAGCCATTCTGGTTTATTGGCATTGTTTAAAGAAGGGAGGAGGCCATGGATAACAAATATAGGAAGATAATACAGTCCCGGTGCCTGGATCTATAAGTAATGTCCCTGGTTTATCAGGGTGGATTCTGATGGTAGATTAAGAGTGGAATGACTGGTATAGGACAATCTTGTGTGTGACCTATGGCCACAGATTGACTTATCCACTCTATGCATCAACAGCGCCCCCTGGAGCCCACCAGAGGTACTCACTGCCTATTCAAAAATGACAATGAAAAGATAGATAGATGAGACATACTGCTACAAGGGTGCAAGTTGTGGTAAGCAAAGAGTTAACAGATCATGAAACCATCCCCCAGTGACATATAGTGCAGATCCCACAGTCATATGTTAGAGGGGGAGACGTAAGGGCAGGATCAGACTACACAGGGTGGGCTTGTAGTCTGTAACCATGGAGACACATCATTGAGCATAGAAGCTGCTGATACAAAATCATAAGAGATTCTTAGCAAAACTACTTCAGTTCTTTTATGGATTTATATAGAAAACCCCCTAAATTTACAGAACATCGATATTCCCCTAAAACTTAAGTCCTAACTTTCTGGAGTTTATCATCTGCAATGCTAAGAAAAAGGGGTTAAACTTTTCACTTTCTCTGTGGGAGGAGTCACGTGTGAACTTTGCACTGCACATGCAGGAACCTGGAAGTGAGACCCAGGAGTCTGATACAGTCATCACTGAGCTGCATCATAATAACCGGCAATGGCTGCCGATCCGGGAACCTCCAAGTCTCGGGACCGGGTAATCAGGGTCACCTACCTGCTGTCTTCTATTGATGTCTCCTGTCTGTTCATGCAGTTTGCAGTAACACCGGTAAGTAGTAGTGATTGTAATGTGTGTAGTGTATGGGGTGCACAGCTGCTCCACTCATCTACATAACGTGATACACCTTATATATACAATACATCCTACTCACTATTCTGATGGTGCAGCCACTGTGTACCTGCATGACATTACTTATCCTGTACTGATCCTGAGTTACATCCTGTATTATACTCCAGAGCTGCACTCACTATTCTGCTGCTGGTGCAGTCACTGTGTACATACATGATATTACTTACCCTGTACTGATCCTGAGTTACATCCTGTATTATACTCCAGAGCTGCACTCACTATTCTGCTGCTGGTGCAGTCACTGTGTACATACATGATATTACTTACCCTGTACTGATCCTGAGTTACATCCTGTATTATACCCCAGAGCTGCACTCACTATTCTGCTGCTGGTGCAGTCACTGTGCACATACATGACATTACTTATCCTGTACTGATCCTGAGTTACATCCTGTATTATACTCCAGAGCTGCACTCACTATTCTGCTGCTGGTGCAGTCACTGTGTACATACATGACATTACTGATCCTGAGTTACATCCGGTATTATACTCCAGAGCTGCACTCACTATTCTGCTGCTGGTGCAGTCACTGTGTACATACATGACATTACTTATCCTGTACTGATCCTGAGTTACATCCTGTATTATACCCCAGAGCTGCACTCACTATTCTGCTGCTGGTGCAGTCACTGTGTACATACATGACATTACTTATCCTGTACTGATCCTGAGTTACATCCTGTATTATACCCCAGAGCTGCACTCACTATTCTGCTGCTGGTGCAGTCACTGTGTACATACATGACATTACTTATCCTGTACTGATCCTGAGTTACATCCTGTATTATACTCCAGAGCTACACTCACTATTCTGCTGCTGGTGCAGTCACTGTGTACATACATGACATTACTTATCCTGTACTGATCCTGAGTTACATCCTGTATTATACCCCAGAGCTGCACTCACTATTCTGCTGCTGGTGCAGTCACTGTGTACATACATGACATTACTTATCCTGTACTGATCCTGAGTTACATCCTGTATTATACCCCAGAGCTGCACTCACTATTCTGCTGCTGGTGCAGTCACTGTGTACATACATGACATTACTTATCCTGTACTGATCCTGAGTTACATCCTGTATTATACTCCAGAGCTGCACTCACTATTCTGCTGCTGGTGCAGTCACTGTGTACCTGCATGACATTACTTATCCTGTACTGATCCTGAGTTACATCCTGTATTATACCCCAGAGCTGCACTCACTATTCTGCTGCTGGTGCAGTCACTGTGTACATACATGACATTACTTATCCTGTACTGATCCTGAGTTACATCCTTTATTATACTCCAGAGCTGCACTCACTATTCTGCTGCTGGTGCAGTCACTGTGTACATACATGACATTACTTATCCTGTACTGATCCTGAGTTACATCCTGTATTATACCCCAGAGCTGCACTCACTATTCTGCTGCTGGTGCAGTCACTGTGTACATACATGACATTACTTATCCTGTACTGATCCTGAGTTACATCCTGTATTATACTCCAGAGCTGCACTCACTATTCTGCTGCTGGTGCAGTCACTGTGTACCTGCATGACATTACTTATCCTGTACTGATCCTGAGTTACATCCTGTATTATACCCCAGAGCTGCACTCACTATTCTGCTGCTGGTGCAGTCACTGTGTACATACATGACATTACTTATCCTGTACTGATCCTGAGTTACATCCTTTATTATACTCCAGAGCTGCACTCACTATTCTGCTGCTGGTGCAGTCACTGTGTACATACATGACATTACTTATCCTGTACTGATCCTGAGTTACATCCTGTATTATACTCCAGAGCTGCACTCATTGTTCTGCTGCTGGTGCAGTCACTGTGAACATACATGACATTACTTATCCTGTACTGATCCTGAGTTACATCCTGTATTATACTCCAGAGCTGCACTCACTATTCTGCTGCTGGTGCAGTCACTGTGTACCTGCATGACATTACTTATCCTGTACTGATCCTGAGTTACATCCTGTATTATACTCCAGAGCTGCACTCACTATTCTACTGCTGGTGCAGTCACTGTGTACATACATGACATTACTTATCCTGTACTGATCCTGAGTTACATCCTTTATTATACCCCAGAGCTGCACTCACTATTCTGCTGCTGGTGCAGTCACTGTGTACATACATGACATTACTTACCCTGTACTGATCCTGAGTTACATCCTGTATTATACTCCAGAGCTGCACTCACTATTCTGCTGCTGGTGCAGTCACTGTGTACATACATGACATTACTTATCCTGTACTGATCCTGAGTTACATCCTGTATTATACCCAGAGCTGCACTCACTATTCTGCTGCTGGTGCAGTCACTGTGTACATACATGACATTACTTATCCTGTACTGATCCTGAGTTACATCCTGTATTATACTCCAGAGCTGCACTCACTATTCTGCTGCTGGTGCAGTCACTGTGTACATACATGACATTACTTATCCTGTACTGATCCTGAGTTACATCCTGTATTATACTCCACAGCTGCACTCACTATTCTACTGCTGGTGCAGTCACTGTGTATATACATGACATTACTTATCCTGTACTGATCCTGAGTTACATCCTGTATTATACCCCAGAGCTGCACTCACTATTCTGCTGCTGGTGCAGTCACTGTGTACATACATGACATTACTTATCCTGTACTGATCCTGAGTTATATCCTGTATTATACCCCAGAGCTGCACTCACTATTTTGCTGCTGGTGCAGTCACTGTGTACATACATGACATTACTTATCCTGTACTGATCCTGAGTTACATCCTGTATTATACTCCAGTGCTGGATGATGTAACTCAGGATCAGTACAGGATAAGTAATGTAATGTATGTACACAGTGACTGCACCAGCAGCAGAATAGTGAGTGCAGCACTTTCTGTTTAAATTTTTTTATTAAATAAAAAAGGTTGATGTATTTTCTGTAGAATATGTCCCTATGTGTTGAAGAATGAGGTACAGGTGGGATCTGTTCTTGTCATGTGATATATATATATATATATACACTCACCGACCACTTTATTATGTACACCTGTCCAACTGCTCGTTAACACTTAATTTCTAATCAGCCAATCACATGGCGGCAACTCAGTGCATTTAGGCATGTAGACATGGTCAAGACAATCTCCTGCAGTTCTCCCGAGCATCAGCATGGGGAAGAAAGGTGATTTGTGGCCTTTGAACGTGGCATGGTTGTTGGTGCAAGAAACTGCTGATCTACTGGGATTTTCACGCACAACCATCTCTAGGGTTTACAGAGAATGGTCCGAAAAAGAAAAAACATCCATTGAGCGGCAGTTCTGTGGGCGGAAATGCCTTGTTGATGCCAGAGGTCAGAGGAGAATGGGCAGACTGGTTCGAGCTGATAGAAAGGCAACAGTGACTCAAATCGCCACCCGTTACAACCAAGGTAGGCAGAAGAGCATCTCTGAACGCACAGTACGTCCAACTTTGAGGCAGATGGGCTACAGCAGCAGAAGACCACACCGGGTGCCACTCCTTTCAGCTAAGAACAGGAAACTGAGGCTACAATTTGCACAAGCTCATCAAAATTGGACAGTAGAAGATTGGAAAAACGTTGCCTGGTCTGATGAGTCTCGGTTTCTGCTGCGACATTCGGATGGTAGGGTCAGAATTTGGCGTCAACAACATGAAAGCATGGATCCATCCTGCCTTGTATCAGCGGGTCAGGCTGGTGGTGCTGGTGTCATGGATCCATCCTGCCTTGTATCAGCGGTTCAGGCTGGTGGTGGTGGTGTCATGGATCCATCCTGCCTTGTATCAGCGGGTCAGGCTGGTGGTGCTGGTGTCATGGATCCATCCTGCCTTGTATCAGCGGCTCAGGCTGGTGGTGGTGGTGTCATGGATCCATCCTGCCTTGTATCAGCGGGTCAGGCTGGTGGTGCTGGTGTCATGGATCCATCCTGCCTTGTATCAGCGGCTCAGGCTGGTGGTGGTGGTGTCATGGATCCATCCTGCCTTGTATCAGTGGCTCAGGCTGGTGGTGCTGGTGTCATGGATCCATCCTGCCTTGTATCAGCGGCTCAGGCTGGTGGTGCTGGTGTCATGGATCCATCCTGCCTTGTATCAGCGGCTCAGGCTGGTGGTGGTGGTGTCATGGATCCATCCTGCCTTGTATCAGCGGCTCAGGCTGGTGGTGGTGTCATGGATCCATCCTGCCTTGTATCAGCGGGTCAAGCTGGTGGTGCTGGTGTCATGGTGTCTTTGGGCCCCTTGGTACAACGCCACAGCCTACCTGAGTATTGTTGCTGCCCATGTCCATCCCTTTATGAGCACAATGTACCCTGTAACATCTGATGGCTACTTTCAGCAGGATAATGCGCCATGTCATAAAGCTGGAATCATCTCACACTGGTTTCTTGAACATGACAATGAGGTCACTGGACACAAATGGCCTCCACAGTCACCAGATCTCAATCCAATAGAGCATCTTTGGGATGTGGTGGAACGGGAGATTCGCATCATGGATGTGCAGCCGACAAATCTGCGGCAACTGTGTGATGCCATCATGTCACTATGGACCAGAATCTCTGAGGAGCTTCCAGCACCTTGTTGTATCTATGCCACGAAGAATTGAGGCAGTTCTGAAGGCAAAAGGGGGTCCAACCCGTTACTAGCATGGTGTACCTAATAAAGTGGCCGCTGAGTGTATATCAGCATAATAATAAACTGTTCTATACATTTATAATGAAAATTGTGTTTCACTTTCTCACTGTTTTCAAGATCTCTGCTTGCTGCATTTACAGAAGAGGATGTGGATTATGTAAATTGTACAGTAGAAATTCCCTGTAGGTTTTCAATGTTTTCTTGGGCAATTAGGGACTTATTTGGGTTTTCCGATACAAGGTTGTTATAGAGCATCTGTGTCCTGAGCTCTCTGTGCTGTATGATCTCAGGTGATATAATGTGTATGAGGTTGGGGGAAATCCTTAGGGGCTGTTGACATTGTCCCTGTATTAAGTAAACATTACGGGTTATATGAATCTTGCCTTCTCCCACAGGTGATGCTTCCTGCCCTCCACAGGTGACTCTTCCCCTTTCCCCACAGGTGACTCTTCCCCTTTCCCCACAGGTGACTCTTCCCCTTTCCCCACAGGTGACTCTTCCCCTTTCCCCACAGGTGACTCTTCCCCTTTCCCCACAGGTGACTCTTCCCCTTTCCCCACAGGTGACTCTTCCCCTTTCCCCACAGGTGACTCTTTCCTGCCCCCCACAGGTGACTCTTTCCTGCCCCCCACAGGTGACTCTTTCCTGCCCACCACAGGTGACTCTTTCCTGCCCACCACAGGTGACTCTTTCCTTCTATCCACAGGTGACTCTTTCCTGCCCACCACAGGTGACTCTTTCCTGCCCACCACAGGTGACTCTCACCTTCTTCCCCTAGGTGACTTCTCCCTATCTCCCACAGGTGACTCTTTCCTTCTATCCACAGGTGACTCTTTCCTTCTATCCACAGGTGACTCTTCCCCTCTCATCACAGGTGACCCTTTCCTATCTCAAACACGTGACTCTTCTCTTCCTCCCACAGGTGACTTTTCCCTTTCCCCCGCAGGTCACCCCTCCACCCTACAAGTGCTTCCCCCCACCTCTTCTTTCATATCACATATTATAGAGCAGTTTCTCCCTTTCCCTGTGACATCTCTTGTTTTGTTCCTGCAGTATCTGGCTAAGAGTCTCGGCTTGGATACAGTCGGTTTTGGATACCTGCAGACGGTCTTTGGTGTCCTTCAGCTGGTGGGAGGTCCCATTTTTGGCAGGTAAAACAGCACAGAGTATTTCAGGATTGGATTGTGCTGATCTTATGATTCAGGGGAGGAAGACAAGTGGTAAGTGACACTGAGAGTTACAGCAGCACAGAGTATTTCAGGATTGGATTGTGCTGATCTTATGATTAAGGGGATGAAGACAAGTGGTAAGTGACACTGAGAGTTACAGCAGCACAGAGTATTTCAGGATTGGATTGTGCTGATCTTATGATTAAGGGGATGAAGACAAGTGGTAAGTGTCACTGAGAGTTACAGCAGCACAGAGTATTTCAGTAAATACTGATCCTGTGGTATCAGTTCCTTCCTTTGATGATGTTTTTAAAGGGGTTTTCCAAGGTGGTGGCTTTTGTTAAACAATTGCATCAGATAATTGGAAAGCCCCTGTAAGGACTACATCTCCCCGGATAGGAAGGGAGGGGAACAGAGACAAGTAGTGTTGGGAACAGCAGCGCAGAGTATTTCAGCAGATGCAAATTCTTTTCTTCTGTGGAGCAATGATCTATCAGATTCAATACAATTGGTCAGTAGTTAGTGAACAGACAGGAATGAGCAAGTTCTTACTACCAGACTTTGGGGTGCACGGTCACCCACATAGATTTAAGGGGATGGTCCTGGTGATCATCAGCCATGTCCTAACTCCACCCCAGTTCATGAAGCTACCCATAACCCTCTAGGAATTATTAACATAACTCAGCTAAGCCACAGTTATTATCCTGGAGTAAAGGGGGCGCCCTCCTCCTTGGCAGCGTCTTTTATGACACTTCAGCAGCAGATAAGACGATGACGCGGTGAGATGTTTGTAGATCTGAGCACTGATCGGGGAGATGTTCTGAGGTCAGTCACTTCTGGCCTCCTGTCTTGTGTAAGGTGTTACTGACCCCAGGTAAATCATTCATCATGTTGCTGTCACCGGCAACAATGTTTCATCTTGTCCCTGGCATCAAGAAAAACTGATACATTGTTACAAAAAGTAAATTGTAGGAATCAATGTTTAGAGTCCAACTGTAGTTATAAGACATATACAAGCATATTGGGAAGCTTAGAGGAGAATGAGAAAAAGGTCCTGGCAGGGCAGTACTTACATACCCACGGGCGTAACAAGACTGCAATGTGCCCAGGTTTTGATTTGCATAAATAGATCAAAATATGCACTTAAATATATACCAGCAGTGAATATACTGCACACATAAATATATACCAGCAGTGAATATACTGCACACATAAATATATACCAGCAGTGAATATACCGCACACATAAATATATACCAGCAATGAATACACTTCACACATAAATATATACCAGCAGTACATATACTGCTCATAAATATATACCAGCGGTGGATATTCTGCTCATAAATATCTACAAGCAGTGAATATACTGCTCATAAATATATACCAGCAGTGACTATGCTACACATAAATATATAACAGCAGTGAATATTCTGCTAATAAATATCTACAAGCAGTGAATATACTGCTCATAAATATACACCAGCAGTGAATATTCTGCTCATAAATATATACCAGCAGTGACTATGCTACACATAAATATATAACAGCAGTGAATATACTGCTCATAAATATACACCAACAGTGAATATTCTGCTTATAAATATCTACAAGCAGTGAATATACTGCTCATAAATATATACCAGCAGTGACTATGCTATACATAAATATATAACAGCAGCGAATATACTGCACATAAATATACACCAGCAGTGAATATACTGCTCATATATATTTAAAAAAAAAAAAATATATATATATATATATATATATATATATATACCAGCCGTGAATATACTGCACATAAATATATAACACCAGTTAATATACTGCACATAAATTTCTACCAGCAGCGAATATACTGCACATAAATAGATACCAGCAGTGAATAGATGGCACATACATATATAACAGTAGTGAAGATACTGTACATGAATTTATAGCTCGAGATTTATCAGAAATGTCTGAGAGCAAATTTGTTCTAGTTGATCCTTGTAACCAATCAGAGCTCAGCTTTTATTTTTCCACATCAACTCCTGCCTACTGTCCCTGTGCTGGCCTGTTCCCTCCTGGTCTTTGTCCTGGTAGATTCCTCACGTGTGACAATTGTTCTTCATCAGTTATAGGATATACTATATAACCTCAATAAGTTATTATGTAGTAACCACTGAGTAATAATAATAAAGTGTTCAAAATAAAGTGTTTCACATCCATCGCTTAACCAAACATAATTGTGACACCTGCAGCATCAATTAATGGAAGTTAATTGGGTTGTAACTGATCAAGCAGTTGCTGTGGCCCCAGCGGGGTCTCTCCTTCATGCAATGGGAGGTGTTATAGTAATTCCCATGTGGCTTCATCCATAATGTCCTCAGTCCTTTCACTTGACAATGATAAATCTCTGGCTGCTGGCACCACCACTAGAGGGAGCTCTGTACATAGCGATTATACAGCTGCCATTCAACTCTATAGAAGGTGTGACAATCTATATGCATAGAGCTCCCCCCAGTGATGGAAGCAGAAATATAATTTGGAGGGGTTATCCATCTAAAGATAGAGGATCAGGGAGGAGTCCAGACTATCAGTACAGTGGGGGGACCTCATGTTCTCATGAATCTTAACTTAATTGAACCCAGTGCAATAGCGCATGCATGAGCAGCGGCGCAGGATCACTCACCGGGCGCTGCCTATGGGGAACTTTGGATTCTCCAATCTCTGGATCACTGAGGGTCCCAGAAGCCAGGGCAGAATAGGTTTAAAGCTTGTAATTCCTGGTGATGACCAGCAGAGGTCGCTCTTTGTTCTAGTATTAATAATTTCCTCTATTTTGCAGGTTTTCGGATCAGTATGGCCCCCGTGCAGCTCTCACACTTTCCTTCCTGTCTTCATTCTTCTATTACATGATCCTCGCCTTCACCACCAACATCCCGCTACTGTTCCTGTCCCGGCTCCCCTCCATCTTCATGCACGGCCTCCCAGGTACATGACTTATATGGGATTGCCACATTATACACATAGCCTCCATTAAAGGGATTGTCCCAGCTGTAAACTTATGCTCCATAAAAGTGAATTAAGCAACAGTGATGTGAACCAATGGCATAACAAGATAACAGTATGAACTTTGCATTGAGGCCCCATATATCTTAACCCTTGATGAACCCCCCCCTCACTAATGAAATGCCCAGAAGCCTCCCCTTATTAATAAAATGCTCAGCACTCTCCCCTCGTTAATAAAATGCCCAGCACTCCCTCATTAATAAAATGTCCAGCACTCCCTCATTGATAAAATGTCCAGCAGCCTCCCCTCATTAATAAAGTGTCCAGCAGCCTCCCCTCATTACTAAAAGGCCTAGCAGCCTCTTCTAATTAATAAAATTCAAGCAGCCTCCCCTCATTAATAAAATGCTCAGCAGCATCCGCTCATTAATAAAATGCCCAGCAGCCTCCCCACATTAATAAAATGCCCAGCAGCTTCCCCTCATTAATAAAATTCCCAGCAGCCTCCCCTCATTAATAAAGTGTCCAGCAGCCTCACATCATTTTATAAAGTGTCTAGCAGCCTCAAGTCATTAATAAAGTGTCCAGCAGCCTCACATCATTAATAAACTGTCCCACAGCTTCACATTATTAATAACATTCCCAGCAGCCTCTTCTCATTAATAAAATGTCCAGCAGCCTCCTCTCATTAATAAAATTCTTAGCAGCCTCTGCTCATTAATAAACTGCCCAGCAGCCTCTTCTAATTAATAAAATTCCTGCAGCCTCCCCTCATTAATAAAATGCCCAGCAGCTTCCTCTCATTAATAAAATGACCAACAGCCTCCTTTCATTGATAAAATGCCCAGCAGTCTCCCCATTTTAATAAAATGTCCAGCAGCCTCGCCTCATTAATAAAATGCCAAGCAGCCTCCACTAATTAATAAAATGCCCAGCAGCCTCTTCTAATTAATAACATTTCTGCAGATTCCCCTCATTAATAGAATGTCCAGCAGCTTCCCCTCATTAATAAAGTGTCCAGCAGCTTCCCCTCAATAATAAAATGCTCAGCAGCCTCCTCTCACTAATAAACTGCCCAGCAGCCTCTTCTAATTAATAGTATTCCTGCAGTCTCCCCTCATTAATAAAGTGTCCTGCAGCTTCCCCTCAATAATAAAATTCCCAGCAGCCTCCTCATTAATAAAATGTCCAGCAGCCTCCTCTCATTAATAAAATGCTTAGCAGCCTCTGCTCATTAATAAACTGCCCAGCAGCCTCTTCTAATTAATAAAATTCCTGCAGCCTCCCCTCATTAATAAAATGCCCAGCAGCTTCCTCTCATTAATAAAATTCCCAGCAGCCTCCCCTCATTGATAAAATTCCCAACAGCCTCACCTCATTAATAAAGTGTCCAGCAGCTTCCCCTCAGTAATAAAATGCCCAGTAGCCTCCCCATATTAATAAAATGCCCATCAGCTTCCCCTCATTAATAAAATGCCCAGCAGCTTCCTCTCATTAATAGAATGTCCAGCGGGCTCCTCTCATTAATAGAATGTCCAGCAGCCTCACCTCATTAATAAAATGCCCAGCAGCCTCCTCTCATTAATAAAATGCCCAGCAGCCTCTTCTAATTAATAACATTTCTGCAGACTTCCCTCATTAATAGAATGCCCAGAAGCCTTACTTAATTAATAAAGTGTCCAGCAGCTTCCCTTCAATAATAAAATGCCCAGCGGCCTCCCCATATTAATAAAATGTCCAGCAGCCTCACCTCATTAATAAAGTGTCCAGCAGCTTCCCCTCAGTAATAAAATTCCCAGCAGCCTCCCCTCATTAATTAAATGCCCATCAGCTTCCCCTTATTAATAAAATGCCAAGCAGCCTCCACTCATTAATAAAATGCCCAGCAGCTTCCTCTCATTAATAGAATGTCCAGCAACCTCCTCTCATTAATAGAATGTCCAGCAGCCTCACCTCATTAATAAAATGCCCAGCAGCCTCCTCTCATTAATAAAATGCCCAGCAGCCTCTTCTAATTAATAACATTTCTGCAGACTCCCCTCATTAACAGAATGCCCAGCATCTTCCCCTCATTAATAAAATGTCCAGCAGCCTCCTCTCATTAATAAAATTCTCAGCAGCCTCCTCTCATTAATAAACTGCCCAGCAGCCTCCCCATATTAATAAAATTCCCAGCAGCCTCACTTCATTAATAAAATGCCCTACAGCCTCCCCTCATTAATAAAGTGTTCAGCAGCTTCCCCTCATTCATAAAATGTTCAGCACCCTCCTCACATTAATAAAATGCCCAGCAGTCTCTTTTTAATAATAAAATTCCTGCAGCCTCCCCTAATTAATAAAATGCACAGCAGCCCCCCCATAGTAATAAAATTCCCAGCAGCCTCCCCACATTATTAAAATGCCCAGCAGCCTCCCCTCATTAATAGAATGTCCAGCAATCTCACATCATTAATAAAGTGTCCTGCGTGACTATTCCTGTGCAAACTTGTAATAATTTATATGCATCTATTATATGTATATCATATTATCATTTGTATGCATAATATCTCTGATGGTAGACTGTGGGCCCCCTCCATTCCCTGTGATCGCAATCGATATGCCCCACTGCTCAATCACGTATTCCCCTATGGCTGGGGAATAGTAGAGTAGAGTTCCCTGCTCTACTATAGATAATCGTCGGAGGTACACAAAGATGGCAGCTTTGACATGACAATGCCGCAATATCACGGTACCGCCATCTTGGTAAACCCCAATTTCCACTACCCTGACTTCTCGAGGGAAAGGAACGAGGTCGGCGCACATCGGGGGGACTGATGGAAAGTGAGTACAATTTTATTATTTTACCTGGACTGTATATATTTATAATAGGAGTCTGTATAAAGTTATTATAGGGAGCTGTATGTAGAGTTTGCTGGTGAGCTGTATATCGTGATTACTGGGGGCTGTATAGAGTGATTGCTGGGGGGCTGTATATAGTGATTGCTGAGGGCCTATATATAGTGATTGCTGGGGGAGCTGTATGTAGTGGTTGCAGGGGGAGCTGTATGTAGTGGTTGCAGGGGGAGCTATATACAGTGATTGCTGGGGGAGCTGTATATAGTGATTGCTGGGGGAGCTGTATATAGTGGTTGCTGGGGGGGCTGTATACAGTGATTGCTGGGAGAGCTATATACAGTGATTGCTGGGGGCTGTATATAGTGATTGCTGGGGGCTGTATATAGTGATTGCTGGGGGGCTGTATATAGTGATTGCTGGGGGCTGTATACAGTGATTGCTGGGGGGCTGTATAGAGTGATTGCTGGGGGGCTGTATAGAGTGATTGCTGGGGGAGCTGTATAGAGTGATTACTAGGGGAGCTGTATATAGTGATTGCTGGGGGAGCTGTATACAGTGATTGCTGGGGGCTTTATATAGTGAATGCTGGGGGAGCTGTATACAGTGAATGCTGGGGGCTGTATATAGTTATTGCTGGGGGGGCTGTATATAGTGATTGTTGGGGGAGTTGTATGTAGTGATTGCTGGGGAGCTGTATATAGTGATTGCTGGGGAGCTGTATATAGTGATTGCTGGGGGGCTGTATATGGTGATTGCTGGGGGGCTGTATATGGTGATTGCTAGGGGGCTGTATATAGTGATTGCTGGGGGGCTGTATATGGTAATTGCTGGGGGCCTGTATATGGTGATTGCTGGGGGGCTGTATATAGTGATTGCTGGGGGAGCTGTATACAGTGATTGCTGGGGGGCTGTATATAGTGATTGCTGGGGAGCTGTTTATAGTGATTGCTGGGGGGCTGTATATGGTGATTGCTGGGGGCTGTATATGGTGATTGCTGGGGGACTGTATATAGTGATTGCTGGGGGCTGTATATGGTGATTGCTGGGGGGCTGTATATAGTGCTTAATGGGAGCTGTATATTGTGATTGCTGGGGGGATGTATATAGTGATTGCTGTGGGGGCTTTATATAGTGATGACTGGAGAGCTGCATATATAGTGGTTGCTGGGGTGCTGTATATAGTGATTGCTGGGGGAGCTGTATATAGTGATTACTGGGGGAGCTGTATATAGTGATTGCTGGGGTGATGTATATAGTGATTGCTGGGGTGCTGTATATAGTGATTGCTGGGGGAGCTGTATATAGTGATTGCTGGGGTGATGTATATAGTGATTGCTGGGGTGCTGTATATAGTGATTGCTGGGGGAGCTGTATATAGTGATTGCTGGGGGAGCTGTATATAGTGATTGCTGGGGGAGCTGTATATAGTGATTGCTGGGGGAGCTGTATATAGTGATTGCTGGGGTGCTGTATATAGTGATTGCTGGGGGAGCTGTATACAGTGATTGCTGGGGGAGCTGTAAATAGTGATTGCTGGGGGAGCTGTATATAGTGATTGCTGGGGGAGCTGTATATAGCGATTGCTGGGGGAGCTGTATATAGCGATTGCTGGGGGAGCTGTATATAGTGATTGCTGGGGGAGCTGTATATAGTGACTGCTGGGGAGCTGTAAATAGTGATTGCTGTGGGGAGCTGTATATAGTGATTGCTGTGGGGAGCTGTATATAGTGATGACTGGAGAGTTGCATATATAGTGGTTGCTGGGGTGCTGTATATAGTGATTGTTGTGGGGCGCTGTATATAGTGATTGCTGGGGGAGCTGTATATAGTGATTGCTGGGGTGCTGTATATAGTGATTGCTGTGGGGAGCTGTATATAGTGATTGTTGTGGGGATCTGTATATAGTGATTGCTGGGGGAGCTGTATATAGTGATTGCTGGGGTGCTGTATATAGTGATTGCTGGGGGAGCTGTATACAGTGATTGCTGGGGGAGCTGTATACAGTGATTACTGGGAAGGCTGTATAGAGTGATTGCTGTGGAAGCTGTATACAGTGATTGCTGGGGGAGCTGTATATAGTGATTGCTGTGGGGAGCTGTATATAGTGATTGCTGGGGGAGCTGTATATAGTGATTGCTTGGGGAGCTGTATACAGTGGTTGCTGGGGGAGCTGTATATAGTGATTACTGGGGGAGCTGTATATAGTGATTGCTGGGGGGTGTATATAGTGATTACTGGGGGAGCTGTATATAGTGATTGCTGGGGGAGCTGTATATAGTGATTGCTGGGGGAGCTGTATGTAGTGATTGCTGGGGAGCTGTATATAGCGATTACTGGGGGAGCTGTATATAGTGATTGCTGGGGGTGTATATAGTGATTGCTGGGGGAGCTGTATATAGTGATTGCTGGGGGGTGTATATAGTGATTGCTGGGGGAGCTGTATATAGTGATTGCTGGGGGGTGTATATAGTGATTACTGGGGGAGCTGTATATAGTGATTGCTGGGGGGTTGTATATAGTGATTGCTGGGGGAGCTGTATACAGTGATTGCTGGGGGAGCTGTATACAGTGATTGCTGGGAGGTGTATATAGTGATTACTGGGGGAGCTGTATATAGTGATTGCTGTGGGGAGCTGTATATAGTGAATGCTGGGGGAGCTGTATATAGTGATTGCTGGGGGAGCTGTATATAGTGATTGCTGGGGGAGCTGTATATAGTGGTTGCTGGGGAGCTGTATATAGTGATTGCTGTGGGGAGCTGTATATAGTGATTGCTGGGGGAGCTGTATATAGTGGTTGCTGGGGAGCTGTATATAGCGATTACTGGGGGAGCTGTATATAGTGATTGCTGTGGGGCTGTATATAGTGATTACTGGGGGAGCTGTATATAGTGATGACTGGAGAGCTGCATATATAGTGATTGCTGGGGGAGCTGTATATAGTGATTGCTGGGGGAGCTGTATATAGTGGTTGCTGGAGAGCTGTATATAGTGATTGCTGTGGGGAGCTGTATATAGTGATTGCTGGGGGAGCTGTATATAGTGGTTGCTGGGGAGCTGTATATAGCGATTACTGGGGGAGCTGTATATAGTGATTGCTGTGGGGCTGTATATAGTGATTTCTGGGGGAGCTGTATATAGTGATTGCTGGGGAGCTGTATATAGCGATTACTGGGGGAGCTGTATATAGTGATTGCTGTGGGGCTGTATATAGTGATTACTGGGGGAGCTGTATATAGTGATGACTGGAGAGCTGCATATATAGTGATTGCTGGGGGAGCTGTATATAGTGATTGCTGGGGGAGCTGTATACAGTGATTGCTGGGGGAGCTGTATACAGTGATTGCTGGGGAACTGTATACAGTGATTGCTGGGGAGCAGTGTATAGCGATTGCTGTTACCTCTCTGGACTACATTCAATGGGGGCCCCCACCAGACTTCGACCCCAGGGGTTCCCAAGAACCTTAATTTTGGCCCTGATTATTATAAAGGAGCAAGAAAACAGAATATGTGATAGAATAACCACAAAGGGAGATTTGCACTTCTATATTGTGCCCACTAGATGGAGACACTGCACCATTAGTTTATGGAGCACAAAAGGGATCAGCCTGTGTTTACTGAATACAGAAAACCTGAAATGTATCAATTTTTCTCACATTTTTCAGGCCATGATTTCTGGTTTCACTCAATGTCACAGTACAGGATAATACACATAGTAATGTCACAGTACAGGATAATACACATAGTAATGTCACAGTACAGGGATAATACACACAGTGATGTCACAGTACAGGGTAATACACACAGTGATGTCACAGTACAGGGATAATACACATAGTAATGTCACAGTACAGGGATAATACACACAGTGATGTCACAGTACAGGATAATACACATAGTAATGTCACAGTACAGGATAATACACATAGTAATGTCACAGTACAGGATAATACACACAGTGATGTCACAGTACAGGGATATTACACACAGTGATGTCACAGTACAGGGATAATAAACACATTGATGTCACAGTACAGGGATAATACACACAGTGATGTCACAATACAGGATAATACACACAGTGATGTCACAGTGCAGGGATAATACACACAGTGATGTCACAGTACAGGGATAATACACACAGTGATGTCACAGTGCAGGGATTATACACACAGTGACGTCACAGTACAGGGATAATACACACAGTGATGTCACAGTACAGGGATAATACACACAGTGATGTGACAGTACAGAGATAATACACACAGTGATGTCACAGTACAGAGATAATACACACAGTGATGTCACAGTACAGGGATAATACACACATTGATGTCACAGTACAGGATAATACACACAGTGACGTCACAGTACAGGGATAACACACACAGTGATGTCACAGTACAGAGATAATACACACAGTGATGTCACAGTACAGGGATAATACACATAGTGATGTCACAGTACAGGGATAATACACACAGTGATGTCACAGTACAGGGGTAATACACAAAGTGATGTCACAGTACAGGAATAACACACACAGTGATGTCACAGTACAGGGATATTACACACAGTGATGTCACAGTACAGGGATAATACACACAGTGATGTCACAGGACAGGGAGAATACACACAGTGATGTCACAGTACAGGGGATAATACACACAGTGATGTCACAGTACAGGATAATACACACAGTGATGTCACAGTACAGGGATAATAAACACATTGATGTCACAGTACAGGGATAATACACACAGTGATGTCACAATACAGGATAATACACACAGTGATGTCACAGTGCAGGGATAATACACACAGTGATGTCACAGTACAGGGATAATACACACAGTGATGTCACAGTGCAGGGATTATACACACAGTGACGTCACAGTACAGGGATAATACACACAGTGATGTCACAGTACAGGGATAATACACACAGTGATGTCACAGTACAGAGATAATACACACAGTGATGTCACAGTACAGAGATAATACACACAGTGATGTCACAGTACAGGGATAATACACACATTGATGTCACAGTACAGGATAATACACACAGTGACGTCACAGTACAGGGATAATACACAGTGATGTCACAGTACAGGGATAATACACACAGTGATTTCACAGTACAGGGAAAATACACACAGTGATGTCACAGTACAGGATAATACACACAGTGATGTCACAGTACAGGGATAATACACACAGTGACGTCACAGTACAGGGATAATACACACAGTGTTGTCACAGTACAGGATAATACACACAGTGATGTCACAGTACAGGATAATGCACACAGTGATGTCACAGTACAGGGATAATGCACACAGTGATGTCACAGTACAGGGATAATACACACAGTGATGTCACAGTACAGGGATAATACACACAGTGATGTCACAGTACAGGGATAATACACACAGTGATGTCACAGTACAGGGATAATACACACAGTGATGTCACAGTACAGGATAATACACACAGTGACGTCACAGTACAGGAGATAATACACACAGTGATGTCACAGTACAGGAGATAATACACACAGTGATGTCACAGTACAGGAGATAATACACACAGTGATGTCACAGTACAGGGATAATACACACAGTGATGTCACAGTACAGGATAATACACACAGTGACGTCACAGTACAGGATAATACACACAGTGACGTCACAGTACAGGAGATAATACACACAGTGATGTCACAGTACAGGAGATAATACACACAGTGATGTCACAGTACAGAGAAATAATACACAGTGATGTCACAGTACAGGGATATTACACACAGTGATGTCACAGTTACACTAATGGCGGCTCCTCTGCTCTCAGTAATGGAGATTCTTCTGTGTTTGGTAGGTGCGCAGATGATTGTCACTGACCTGACCACAGACCAGGAACGCGCTGGATCTCTCGGGAAGCTCGGCCTCTGCTTTGGATTAGGTATCATTGTTGGGTCGTCACTCGGAGGATACCTGGCTACAAGATTTGGGTGAGGACTAGTTACTATGATCATAATATACATTACATCTAATATGAAATACTTCTCTCTATGATCAGGCAGAGCGATGCAGCAGAGCTGTGCAGATAATCATGAAATCCTGCAGAGCTGCTCCTCTATAAGACCTTCCATTATGCCACGGACATCAGTGTCCCAGAAATCCATAGGTCCACTGACCCAGGCTGGGAGGGCATGTGCCATCACTTTATATAAGAATGAAAAGAACCCAGTACATGTACATGTATATATATGTGATAATCTGTAAGCGCTGAGCTCCTCCTAGTGGTGATATTTGGTAAATGTGACATGAAACAGAGGATAATATTCAGCCTTACCCCCTCCCCCTCTGACACCATAGTAGTCATGTAGTCAGGTATGACAGTGTCTCTTTGGAGTCAGAGGGTATATATTAATACTACCTAGTACTGATGTAGCTGAGCTGTGTACATCGCCTTAGCATTACACAGTGTTGTTATTTTATGTTAATGTATTTGGGATAATTGTTGTTATTTTTATGGAACGCCCTGACTCTGCAGAATTTATTTCACTGATGCAGACTGACAACGCCCGTATTGCTTTATATACCAGGTCTGGTCTGTGAATGGTCTCTACAGACCCCACAGGGGTTGTCACCCAGCTTTCCCAGTACCTGAAATACCTAGGTTGCGTAGTCCTGAGCGTAGTCTTCCTGCTCCTTAGCATTGTCTTCCTGCTCCTCAGCTTTGTCTTCTTGTTCGTTAGCGTTGTCTTCCTGCTCCTCTGCGTTGTCTTCCTGCTCCTCAGCGTTGTCTTCCTGCTCCTCAGCATTGTCTTCCTGCTTTTTAGTGTTGTCTTCTTGCTCCTTATCATTGTCTTCCTGCTCCTCAGCATTGTCTTCATGCTCCTGAGAGTTGTCTTCTTGCTCTTGAGCATTGTCTTCCTGCTCCTCAGCGCTGTCTTCCTGCTCCTCAGCGTTGTCTTCCTGCTCCTCAGCGTTGTCTTCCTGCTCCTCAGCGTTGTCTTCCTGCTCCTCAGCGTTGTCTTCCTTCTCCTCAGCGTTGTCTTCCTGCTCCTCAGCGTTGTCTTCCTACTCGTTAACATTGTCTTCCTGCTCCTCAGCATTGTCTTCCTGCTCCTCAGCATTGTCTTCCTGCTCCTCAGAATTGTCTTCATGCTCCTGAGAGTTGTCTTCTTGCTCTTGAGCATTGTCTTCTTGCTCTTGAGCATTGTCTTCCTGCTCCTGAGCATTGTCTTCCTGCTCCTCAGCGTTGTCTTCCTGCTCCTGAGCGTTGTCTTCCTGCTCCTGAGCGTTGTCTTCCTGCTCCTGAGCGTTGTCTTCCTGCTCCTGAGCGTTGTCTTCCTGCTCCTGAGCGTTGTCTTCCTGCTCCTGAGCGTTGTCTTTCTGCTCCTGAGTGTTGTCTTTCTGCTCCTGAGTGTTGTCTTTCTGCTCCTGAGTGTTGTCTTTCTGCTCCTGAGTGTTGTCTTCCTGCTCCTGAGCGTTGTCTTCCTGCTCCTGAGCGTTGTCTTCCTGCTCCTGAGCGTTGTCTTCCTGCTCCTGAGCGTTGTCTTTCTGCTCCTGAGTGTTGTCTTTCTGCTCCTGAGTGTTGTCTTTCTGCTCCTGAGTGTTGTCTTTCTGCTCCTGAGTGTTGTCTTTCTGCTCCTGAGTGTTGTCTTTCTGCTCCTGAGTGTTGTCTTTCTGCTCCTGAGTGTTGTCTTTCTGCTCCTGAGTGTTGTCTTTCTGCTCCTGAGTGTTGTCTTTCTGCTCCTGAGTGTTGTCTTTCTGCTCCTGAGTGTTGTCTTTCTGCTCCTGAGTGTTGTCTTTCTGCTCCTGAGTGTTGTCTTTCTGCTCCTGAGTGTTGTCTTTCTGCTCCTGAGTGTTGTCTTTCTGCTCCTGAGTGTTGTCTTTCTGCTCCTGAGTGTTGTCTTTCTGCTCCTGAGTGTTGTCTTTCTGCTCCTGAGTGTTGTCTTTCTGCTCCTGAGTGTTGTCTTTCTGCTCCTGAGTGTTGTCTTTCTGCTCCTGAGTGTTGTCTTTCTGCTCCTGAGTGTTGTCTTTCTGCTCCTGAGTGTTGTCTTTCTGCTCCTGAGCGTTGTCTTTCTGCTCCTCAGCGTTGTCTTTCTGCTCCTCAGCGTTGTCTTTCTGCTCCTCAGCGTTGTCTTCCTGCTCCTCAGCGTTGTCTTCCTGCTCCTCAGCGTTGTCTTCCTGCTCCTCAGCGTTGTCTTCCTGCTCCTCAGCGTTGTCTTCCTTCTCCTCAGTGTTGTCTTCCTGCTCCTCAGCGTTGTCTTCCTACTCGTTAACATTGTCTTCCTGCTCCTCAGCATTGTCTTCCTGCTCCTCAGAATTGTCTTCATGCTCCTGAGAGTTGTCTTCTTGCTCTTGAGCATTGTCTTCCTGCTCCTGAGCGTTGTCTTCCTGCTCCTCAGCGTTGTCTTCCTGCTCCTGAGCGTTGTCTTCCTGCTCCTGAGCGTTGTCTTCCTGCTCCTGAGCGTTGTCTTCCTGCTCCTGAGCGTTGTCTTCCTGCTCCTGAGCGTTGTCTTTCTGCTCCTGAGTGTTGTCTTTCTGCTCCTGAGTGTTGTCTTTCTGCTCCTGAGTGTTGTCTTTCTGCTCCTGAGTGTTGTCTTCCTGCTCCTGAGTGTTGTCTTCCTGCTCCTGAGCGTTGTCTTCCTGCTCCTGAGCGTTGTCTTCCTGCTCCTGAGCGTTGTCTTCCTGCTCCTGAGCGTTGTCTTTCTGCTCCTGAGCGTTGTCTTTCTGCTCCTGAGTGTTGTCTTTCTGCTCCTGAGTGTTGTCTTTCTGCTCCTGAGTGTTGTCTTTCTGCTCCTGAGTGTTGTCTTTCTGCTCCTGAGTGTTGTCTTTCTGCTCCTGAGTGTTGTCTTTCTGCTCCTGAGTGTTGTCTTTCTGCTCCTGAGTGTTGTCTTTCTGCTCCTGAGTGTTGTCTTTCTGCTCCTGAGTGTTGTCTTTCTGCTCCTGAGTGTTGTCTTTCTGCTCCTGAGTGTTGTCTTTCTGCTCCTGAGTGTTGTCTTTCTGCTCCTGAGTGTTGTCTTTCTGCTCCTGAGTGTTGTCTTTCTGCTCCTGAGTGTTGTCTTTCTGCTCCTGAGTGTTGTCTTTCTGCTCCTGAGTGTTGTCTTTCTGCTCCTGAGTGTTGTCTTTCTGCTCCTGAGTGTTGTCTTTCTGCTCCTGAGTGTTGTCTTTCTGCTCCTGAGTGTTGTCTTTCTGCTCCTGAGTGTTGTCTTTCTGCTCCTGAGTGTTGTCTTTCTGCTCCTGAGTGTTGTCTTTCTGCTCCTGAGTGTTGTCTTTCTGCTCCTGAGTGTTGTCTTTCTGCTCCTGAGTGTTGTCTTTCTGCTCCTGAGTGTTGTCTTTCTGCTCCTGAGTGTTGTCTTTCTGCTCCTGAGTGTTGTCTTTCTGCTCCTGAGTGTTGTCTTTCTGCTCCTGAGCGTTGTCTTTCTGCTCCTGAGCGTTGTCTTTCTGCTCCTGAGCGTTGTCTTTCTGCTCCTGAGCGTTGTCTTCCTGCTCCTCAGCGTTGTCTTCCTGCTCCTCAGCGTTGTCTTCCTGCTCCTCAGCGTTGTCTTCCTGCTCCTCAGCGTTGTCTTCCTGCTCCTCAGCGTTGTCTTCCTGCTCCTCAGCGTTGTCTTCCTGCTCCTCAGCGTTGTCTTCCTTCTCCTCAGTGTTGTCTTCCTGCTCCTCAGCGTTGTCTTCCTACTCGTTAACATTGTCTTCCTGCTCCTCAGCATTGTCTTCCTGCTCCTCAGAATTGTCTTCATGCTCCTGAGAGTTGTCTTCTTGCTCTTGAGCATTGTCTTCCTGCTCCTGAGCGTTGTCTTCCTGCTCCTCAGCGTTGTCTTCCTGCTCCTGAGCGTTGTCTTCCTGCTCCTGAGCGTTGTCTTCCTGCTCCTGAGCGTTGTCTTCCTGCTCCTGAGCGTTGTCTTCCTGCTCCTGAGCGTTGTCTTCCTGCTCCTGAGCGTTGTCTTTCTGCTCCTGAGTGTTGTCTTTCTGCTCCTGAGTGTTGTCTTTCTGCTCCTGAGTGTTGTCTTTCTGCTCCTGAGTGTTGTCTTTCTGCTCCTGAGTGTTGTCTTTCTGCTCCTGAGTGTTGTCTTTCTGCTCCTGAGCGTTGTCTTCCTGCTCCTGAGCGTTGTCTTCCTGCTCCTGAGCGTTGTCTTCCTGCTCCTGAGCGTTGTCTTCCTGCTCCTGAGCGTTGTCTTCCTGCTCCTGAGCGTTGTCTTCCTGCTCCTGAGCGTTGTCTTCCTGCTCCTGAGCGTTGTCTTCCTGCTCCTGAGCGTTGTCTTCCTGCTCCTGAGCGTTGTCTTCCTGCTCCTGAGCGTTGTCTTCCTGCTCCTGAGCGTTGTCTTCCTGCTCCTGAGCGTTGTCTTCCTGCTCCTGAGCGTTGTCTTCCTGCTCCTGAGCGTTGTCTTCCTGCTCCTCAGCGTTGTCTTCCTGCTCCTCAGCGTTGTCTTCCTGCTCCTGAGCCTTGTTTTCCTGCTCCTGAGCCTTGCCTTCCTGCTCCTGAGCCTTGCCTTCCTGCTCCTGAGCCTTGCCTTCCTGCTCCTGAGCCTTGCCTTCCTGCTCCTCAGTGTTGTCTTCCTGCTCCTCAGCGTTGTCTTCCTGCTCCTCAGCGTTGTCTTCCTGCTCCTCAGCGCTGTCTTCCTGCTCCTCAGCGCTGTCTTCCTGCTCCTCAGCGTTGTCTTCCTGCTCCTGAGCCTTGCCTTCCTGCTCCTGAGCCTTGCCTTCCTGCTCCTGAGCCTTGCCTTCCTGCTCCTGAGCCTTGCCTTCCTGCTCCTGAGCCTTGCCTTCCTGCTCCTCAGCGCTGTCTTCCTGCTCCTCAGCGCTGTCTTCCTGCTCCTCAGCGTTGTCTTCCTGCTCCTCAGCGTTGTCTTCCTGCTCCTCAGCGTTGTCTTCCTGCTCCTCAGCGTTGTCTTTCTGCTCCTCAGCGTTGTCTTTGTGATCTTCACCTGTCACAGTAACGCTCTTCACCTTGTCACTGTTGCTGACACATGAGGGTCCGTTTACTGTTGCTTTAAGCGACGCACATTTCTCAGATTTCTCACATACTTCTCCGGACAAAATTCTAACGAACAAAACATTTTTCTACTTTCTTCTGAACATCACCTTCCATTTGTGGAGTTACCAAGACACGATCCCAAACACTGGAAGTCAGATGTGACTTTAAAGTGGCTGACACATTGTCACTGAGCTGGAAGTGACGGAACAATAAGATTTGATGGTGATAAATGGTGAATAATTGTAATCACTAAATAATGGAAACTTCTAGAACTTTCTAATTGACCTTGTGCATCAGTTCTGCATTATTCACCAGAACTTTGTTTTCTGCCGTTGAACAGTAGATTTAATTGTGACTAAATCCTCAGCCGTGAAAAGTCCTCAGCGGGAGAACGCAAATCCAGATATTTCTGCTACATTATCTAGAATAATGACCTAATAAGTGTCACCTGCAGCTCTTATCTCTCCGTGTACAGCAGTCAGACATGTCCTGACAAGATCTCAGCAATCGAGTCCACGTGACCCCAGATCAATGTACAGACACCGATCCTGTGACCTCTGACCCATCTGATGGTCACTCAGGGTCCTGGCACATTATAGAGCAACAAACCCCAAAGTGACCATCAACTCCAGAGGCTGCTTATAGGGGGCAATATCTGCCTGTCTATTCTCTATTCAATATCTATCATTATTATTGTAATCTATCTATTATCTATATTTATCTATCTATGTAGCTATCATCAATCAATCCATTCATCTATTATTATCTCTCTATCTATCATCTCTGTGTGTTGTTGCTCATCTATCTTTTATTATCCTTTTATTTCTTACTTATTTATCTATGTAGCTATATCTATCTCATATCTATCTATCTATCTATCTATCTATCTATCTATCTCCTATCTATCTATCTATCTCCTATCTATCTATCTATCTCCTATCTATCTCCTATCTATCTATCTATCTATCTCCTATCTATCTATCTATCTATCTATCTATATCCTATCTATCCATCTATCTCCTATCTATCTATCTATCTCCTATCTATCTATCTATCTATCTCTCTATCTATCTATCTCCTATCTATCTCCTATCTATCTATCTATCTCCTATCTATCTATCTATCTATCTATCTCCTATCTATCTCCTATCTATCTATCTATCTCCTATCTATCTATCTATCTATCTATCTATCTAGGATATGTGAAAAAGTTTGGAGCAGCACCGCAATGCTGGTGGATGCAAAGTCCAGATGCCCTAGCACAGTGGTGGCGAACCTATGGCACGGGTGCCAGAGGTGGCACTCGGAGCACTCACTGTGGGCACCCAGACCATCACCCCAGCACAGAGTTTGCAAGGTCTCAAAACCTCCTCCTGCAGTCCCTGGCCACCCAGGAGGTGCTGTGATCAATGCTATTTTAAAGCTACACATCCTTAGGTGCCTGGGACTATAGAAGGAGCAAGGAGGTGCAGACAAGGCTGCATTATTATTGGAGCTCCTTCTCTGAGCACCCAAATTCTTACTGTTCAGGGGCCCCTGAAAGGAAGCTCCAATGATAATCGGAATTTCTCCTATTTCATTCAACTGTATTGGTGTCCTTAGGACACAGATACAATTAAAAGCTGCCATGTTGGCACTTTGCATTTAAATAAGTGGGTTTGGTTGTAATTTGGGCACTTGGTCTCTAAAAGGTTCGCCACCACTGCCCTAGCACATGGAATAAAAGACACCCCATCACCTTTTTGACACCAATCCGGAGTGCTGCCAGTTTTTGAAACTTTATCTATCTATCTATCTGTCTATCTCCTATCTATCTATCTATCTATCTATCTATCTATCTATCTCCTATCTATCTATCTCCTATCTATCTATCTATCTATCTATCTATCTATCTGTCTATCTCCTATCCATCTGTCTATCTATCTATCTATCTATCTATCTCCTATCTATCGGTCTATCTCCTATCTATCTATCTCCTATCTATCGGTCTATCTCCTATCTATCTATCTCCTATCTATCTATCTATCTCCTATCTATCTCCTATCTATCTATCTATCTATCTATCTATCTATCTATCTATCCATCTCATATCTATCTCCTATCTATCTATCTATCTATCTATCTATCTATCTATCTATCTATCTATCTATCTCTATCTATCCCTCCTTCTCTGTGTAGATGACTTGTTGTGTTGCTGTATTTAGCAGTAACACTCGGCTATTGTCCTGGCGTTGCGTCCCCCGGTGCGGATGAGAGGGTTTATTATTCTGCGGCCAACACCATCGCATTTTCTTCTGATTTCTGTGAAGAATAAGGAGATTATTTCCTGATGTCATGCAAGAAAAATGTAACTGCGCTGCTCATCCCACGCCGCATTACAGTAAGTGGAAGAGCCGGGGATGGACCCACAACCAGCCTGTGCTCTCATACCCCATCCCATCCCGGGAAAGCTGGGTGACCTCCAATCTGGACATCTAGCACCCACCAAGCTTTCTGGGCTCCTGAATGTCAAATTTACACAGTAACATGGATAGATTTAGCATTGAGGTCTGTTACCCTTCAGTCCCTTTATGGGGTCTGAGACCCCTGTGTTTAGGACATTGGGGGGAAGGGTCTGGGCTCCAAGGCCGCACTCTACAAGATGATGGTTGATTAACACAATTACCCACAATAACATCATCTTACAAAGCTCCGCCATCGCCATGTGCTGAGATAATGAGGACGGGAGAGACATCATGTGCTGACAACATCTGCTCATTCATCCTATACTTCCTGAATATCATCATGTGCAGCCCCCGACCCCACATCTGACCCTGACCCTATTATATAATCATGAGACGCATATTCTTCCCCCTTCCACTAGTCTTTTGATCTTCGTAGCCGTCAGGAAAGAGTTTTACCCTGCAACAGACTCCAGATACAAATACTGCAATGTGATTGGATGACCGAGACCCTGAGTTCAAGGACCCCAATCCCACCCATACAGAGAAGAATCGGGGAGGCTGCACATATCTGCATGTATTACAGTGTATTAATGCAATAGAAGAGATGACATCACAGATATTAGCCATTAAGGATAAAACTACTATAATACTGCCCCCTATGTACAAGAATATAACTACTATAATACTGCCCCCTATGTACAAGAATATAACTACTATAATACTGCCCCCTATGTACAAGAATATAACTACTATAATACTGCCCCCTATGTACAAGAATATAACTACTATAATACTGCCCCCTATGTACAGGAATATAACTACTATAATACTGCCCCCTATGTACAAGAATATAACTACTATAATACTGCCCCCTATGTACAGGAATATAACTACTATAATACTGCCCCCTATGTACAAGAATATAACTACTATACTACTGCCCCCTATGTACAGGAATATAACTACTATAATACTGCCCCCTATGTACAAGAATATAACTACTATAATACTGCCCCCTATGTACAAGAATATAACTACTATAATACTGCCCCCTATGTACAGGAATATAACTACTATAATACTGCCCCCTATGTACAAGAATATAACTACTATAATACTGCCCCCCTATGTACAGGGATATAACTACTATAATACTGCCCCCTATGTACAAGAATATATCTACTATAATACTGTCCCCTATGTACAGGAATATAACTACTATAATACTGCCCCCTATGTACAAGAATATAACTACTATAATACTGCCCCCTATGTACAAGAATATAACTACTATAATACTGCCCCCTATGTACAAGAATGTAACTACTATAATACTGCCCCCTATGTACAAGAATATAACTACTATAATACTGCCCCTATGTACAGGAATATAACTACTATAATACTGCCCCCCTATGTACAAGAATATAACTACTATAATACTGCCCCCTATGTACAAGAATATAACTACTATAATACTGCCCCCTATGTACAAGAATATAACTACTATAATACTGCCCCCTATGTACAAGAATGTAACTACTATAATACTGCCCCCTATGTACAAGGATATAACTACTAAAATACTGCCCCCTATGTACAAGACTATAACTACTATAATACTGCCCCCTATGTACAAGAATATAACTACTATAATACTGCCCCTATGTACAGGAATATAACTACTATAATACTGCCCCCTATGTACAGGAATATAACTACTATAATACTGCCCCCTATGTACAGGAATATAACTACTATAATACTGCCCCCTATGTACAGGAATATAACTACTATAATACTGCCCCCTATGTACAAGAATATAACTACTATAATACTGCCCCCTATGTACAGGAATATAACTACTATAATACTGCCCCCTATGTACAAGAATATAATTACTATAATACCGCCCCCTATGTACAAGAATATAACTACTATAATACCGCCCCCTATGTACAAGAATATAACTACTATAATACTGCCCCCTATGTACCAGAATATAACTACTATAATACTGCCCCCTATATACAAGAATATAACTACTATAATACTGCCCCCCTATGTACAAGAATATAACTACTATAATACTGCCCCTATGTACAAGAATATAACTACTATAATACTGCCCCATATGTACAAGAATATAACTACTATAATACCGCCCCCTATGTACAAGAATATAACTACTATAATACTGCCCCCTATGTACCAGAATATAACTACTATAATACTGTCCCCTATATACAAGAATATAACTACTATAATACTGCCCCCCTATGTACAAGAATATAACTACTATAATACTGCCCCTATGTACAAGAATATAACTACTATAATACTGCCCCATATGTACAAGAATATAACTACTATAATACTGCCCCCCTATGTACAAGAATATAACTATTATAATACTGCCCCTATGTACAAGAATATAACTACTATAATACTGCCCCCTATATACAAGAATATAACTACTATAATACTGCCCCCCTATGTACAAGAATATAACTACTATAATACTGCCTCCTATGTACAAGAATATAACTACTATAATACTGCCTCCTATGTACAAGAATATAACTACTATAATACTGCCCCCTATGTACAAGAATATAACTACTATAATACCGCCCCCTATGTACAAGAATATAACTACTATAATACCGCCCCCTATGTACAAGAATATAACTACTATAATACTGCCCCCTATGTACCAAAATATAACTACTATAATACTGCCCCCTATATACAAGAATATAAGTACTATAATGCTGCCCCCCTATATACAAGAATATAACTACTATAATACTGCCCCCTATATACAAGAATATAACTACTATAATACTGCCCCCTATATACAAGAATATAACTACTATAATACTGCCCCCTATGTACAAGAATATAACTACTATAATACTGCCTCCTATGTACAAGAATATAACTACTATAATACTGCCCCCTATGTACAAGAATATAACTACTATAATACTGCCCCCTATGTACAGGAATATAACTACTATAATACTGCCCCCTATGTACAAGAATATAATTACTATAATACTGCCCCCTATGTACAAGAATATAACTACTATAATACTGCCCCCTATGTACAGGAATATAACTACTATAATACTGCCCCTATGTACAGGAATATAACTACTATAATACTACCCCCTATATACAAGAATATAACTACTATAATACTGCCCCCTATTTACAGGAATATAACTACTATAATACTGCCCCCTATGTACAAAAATATAACTACTATAATACTGCCCCTATGTACAAGAATATAACTACTATAATACTGCCCCCTATGTACAAAAATATAACTACTATAATACCGCCCCCTATGTACAAGAATATAACTACTATAATACTGCCCCTATGTACAAGAATATAACTACTATAATACTGCCCCCTATGTACAAGAATATAACTACTGTAATACTGCCCCCTATGTACAGGAATATAACTACTATAATACTGCCCCTATGTACAGGAATATAACTACTATAATATTACCCCCTATATACAAGAATATAACTACTATAATACTGCCCCCTATTTACAGGAATATAACTACTATAATACTGCCCCCTATGTACAAGAATATAACTACTATAATACTGCCCCTATGTACAGGAATATAACTACTATAATACTGCCCCCTATGTACAGGAATATAACTACTATAATACTGCCCCCTATGTACAAGAATATAACTACTATAATACTGCCCCCTATGTACACGAATAGAACTACTATAATACTGCCCCCTATGTACAGGAATATAACTACTATAATACTGCCCCCTATGTACAAGAATATAACTACTATAACACTGCCCCCTATGTACAGGAATAGAACTACTATAATACTGCCCCCTATGTACAAGAATATAACCACTATAATACTGCCCCCTATGTACAGGAATATAACTACTATAATACTGCCCCCTATGTACAGGAATATAACTACTATAATACTGCCCCCTATGTACAGGAATATAACTACTATAATACTGCCCCCTATGTACAAGAATATAACTACTATAATACTGCCCCCTATGTACAGGAATATAACTACTATAATACTGCCCCCTATGTACAAGAATATACCTACTATAATACTGTCCTCTATGTACAAGAATATAACTACTATAATACTGCCCTCTATGTACAGGAATATAACTACTATAATACTGCCCCTATGTACAAGAATATAACTACTATAATACTGCCCCTATGTACAAGAATATAACTACTATAATACTGCCCCCTATGTACAAGAATATAACTACTATAATACTGCCCCTATGTACAGGAATATAACTACTATAATACTGCCCCCTATGTACAAGAAAATAACTACTATAATACTGCCCCTATGTACAGGAATATAACTACTATAATACTGCCCCCTATGTACAAGAATATAACTACTATAATACTGCCCCTATGTACAGGAATATAACTACTATAATACTGCCCCCTATGTACAGGAATATAACTACTATAGTACTGCCCCCTATGTACAAGAATATAACTACTATAATACTGCCCCCTATGTACACGAATATAACTACTATAATACTGCCCCCTATGTACACGAATATAACTACTATAATACTGCCCCCTATGTACAAGAATATAACTACTATAATACTGCCCCCTATGTACAGGAATAGAACTACTATAATACTGCCTCTATGTACAAGAATATAACCACTATAATACTGCCCCCTATGTACAGGAATATAACTACTATAATACTGCCCCCTATGTACAAGAATATAACTACTATAATACTGCCCCTATGTACAGGAATATAACTACTATAATACTGCCCCCTATGTACAGGAATATAACTACTATAATACTGCCCCCTATGTACAAGAATATAACTACTATAATACTGCCCCCTATGTACACGAATATAACTACTATAATACTGCCCCCTATGTACACGAATATAACTACTATAATACTGCCCCCTATGTACAAGAATATAACTACTATAATACTGCCCCCTATGTACAGGAATAGAACTACTATAATACTGCCTCTATGTACAAGAATATAACCACTATAATACTGCCCCCTATGTACAGGAATATAACTACTATAATACTGCCCCTATGTACAGGAATATAACTACTATAATACTGCCCCCTATGTACAAGAATATAACTACTATAATACTGCCCCCTATGTACAGGAATATAACTACTATAATACTGCCCCTTATGTACAAGAATATAACTACTATAATACTGCCTCTATGTACAAGAATATAACTACTATAATACTGCCCCCTATGTACAGGAATATAACTACTATAATACTGCCCCTATGTACAGGAATATAACTACTATAATACTGCCCCCTATGTACAAGAATATAACTACTATAATACTGCCCCCTATGTACAGGAATATAACTACTATAATACTGCCCCCTATGTACAGGAATATAACTACTATAATACTGCCCCCTATGTACAAGAATATAACTACTATAATACTGCCCCCTATGTACAGGAATATAACTACTATAATACTGCCCCCTATGTACAAGAATATAACTACTATAATACTGCCCCCTATGTACAAGAATATAACTACTATAATACTGCCCCTATGTACAGGAATATAACTACTATAATACTGCCCCCTATGTACAAGAATATAATTACTATAATACTGCCCCCTATGTACAAGAATATAACTACTATAATACTGCCCCCTATGTACAGGAATATAACTACTATAATACTGCCCCTATGTACAGGAATATAACTACTATAATACTACCCCCTATATACAAGAATATAACTACTATAATACTGCCCCCTATTTACAGGAATATAACTACTATAATACTGCCCCCTATGTACAAAAATATAACTACTATAATACTGCCCCTATGTACAAGAATATAACTACTATAATACTGCCCCCTATGTACAAGAATATAACTACTATAATACTGCCCCCTATGTACAGGAATATAACTACTATAATACTGCCCCTATGTACAGGAATATAACTACTATAATACTACCCCCTATATACAAGAATATAACTACTATAATACTGCCCCCTATTTACAGGAATATAACTACTATAATACTGCCCCCTATGTACAAGAATATAACTACTATAATACTGCCTCCTATGTACAAGAATATAACTACTATAATACTGCCTCCTATGTACAAGAATATAACTACTATAATACTGCCCCCTATGTACAAGAATATAACTACTATAATACCGCCCCCTATGTACAAGAATATAACTACTATAATACCGCCCCCTATGTACAAGAATATAACTACTATAATACTGCCCCCTATGTACCAGAATATAACTACTATAATACTGCCCCCTATATACAAGAATATAAGTACTATAATGCTGCCCCCCTATATACAAGAATATAACTACTATAATACTGCCCCCTATATACAAGAATATAACTACTATAATACTGCCCCCTATATACAAGAATATAACTACTATAATACTGCCCCCTATGTACAAGAATATAACTACTATAATACTGCCTCCTATGTACAAGAATATAACTACTATAATACTGCCCCCTATGTACAAGAATATAACTACTATAATACTGCCCCCTATGTACAGGAATATAACTACTATAATACTGCCCCCTATGTACAAGAATATAATTACTATAATACTGCCCCCTATGTACAAGAATATAACTACTATAATACTGCCCCCTATGTACAGGAATATAACTACTAGAATACTGCCCCTATGTACAGGAATATAACTACTATAATACTACCCCCTATATACAAGAATATAACTACTATAATACTGCCCCCTATTTACAGGAATATAACTACTATAATACTGCCCCCTATGTACAAAAATATAACTACTATAATACTGCCCCTATGTACAAGAATATAACTACTATAATACTGCCCCCTATGTACAAGAATATAACTACTATAATACTACCCCCTATATACAAGAATATAACTTCTATAATACTGCCCCTATGTACAGGAATATAACTACTATAATACTACCCCCTATATACAAGAATATAACTACTATAATACTGCCCCCTATGTACAGGAATATAACTACTATAATACTGCCCCCTATGTACAAAAATATAACTACTATAATACTGCCCCTATGTACAAGAATATAACTACTATAATACTGCCCCCTATGTACAAGAATATAACTACTATAATACTGCCCCCTATGTACAGGAATATAACTACTATAATACTGCCCCTATGTACAGGAATATAACTACTATAATACTACCCCCTATATACAAGAATATAACTACTATAATACTGCCCCCTATTTACAGGAATATAACTACTATAATACTGCCCCCTATGTACAAGAATATAACTACTATAATACTGCCCCTATGTACAGGAATATAACTACTATAATACTGCCCCTATGTACAAGAATATAACTACTATAATACTGCCCCCTATGTACAAGAATATAACTACTATAATACTGCCCCCTATGTACACGAATAGAACTACTATAATACTGCCCCCTATGTACAGGAATATAACTACTATAATACTGCCCCCTATGTACAAGAATATAACTACTATAATACTGCCCCCTATGTACAGGAATAGAACTACTATAATACTGCCCCCTATGTACAAGAATATAACCACTATAATACTGCCCCCTATGTACAGGAATATAACTACTATAATACTGCCCCCTATGTACAGGAATATAACTACTATAATACTGCCCCCTATGTACAGGAATATAACTACTATAATACTGCCCCCTATGTACAAGAATATAACTACTATAATACTGCCCCCTATGTACAGGAATATAACTACTATAATACTGCCCCCTATGTACAAGAATATAACTACTATAATACTGTCCTCTATGTACAAGAATATAACTACTATAATACTGCCCTCTATGTACAGGAATATAACTACTATAATACTGCCCCTATGTACAAGAATATAACTACTATAATACTGCCCCTATGTACAAGAATATAACTACTATAATACTGCCCCCTATGTACAAGAATATAACTACTATAATACTGCCCCTATGTACAGGAATATAACTACTATAATACTGCCCCCTATGTACAAGAATATAACTACTATAATACTGCCCCTATGTACAGGAATATAACTACTATAATACTGCCCCTATGTACAGGAATATAACTACTATAATACTGCCCCCTATGTACAGGAATATAACTACTATAATACTGCCCCCTATGTACAAGAATATAACTACTATAATACTGCCCCCTATGTACACGAATATAACTACTATAATACTGCCCCCTATGTACACGAATATAACTACTATAATACTGCCCCCTATGTACAAGAATATAACTACTATAATACTGCCCCCTATGTACAGGAATAGAACTACTATAATACTGCCTCTATGTACAAGAATATAACCACTATAATACTGCCCCCTATGTACAGGAATATAACTACTATAATACTGCCCCCTATGTACAAGAATATAACTACTATAATACTGCCCCTATGTACAGGAATATAACTACTATAATACTGCCCCCTATGTACAGGAATATAACTACTATAATACTGCCCCCTATGTACAAGAATATAACTACTATAATACTGCCCCCTATGTACACGAATATAACTACTATAATACTGCCCCCTATGTACACGAATATAACTACTATAATACTGCCCCCTATGTACAAGAATATAACTACTATAATACTGCCCCCTATGTACAGGAATAGAACTACTATAATACTGCCTCTATGTACAAGAATATAACCACTATAATACTGCCCCCTATGTACAGGAATATAACTACTATAATACTGCCCCTATGTACAGGAATATAACTACTATAATACTGCCCCCTATGTACAAGAATATAACTACTATAATACTGCCCCCTATGTACAGGAATATAACTACTATAATACTGCCCCTTATGTACAAGAATATAACTACTATAATACTGCCCCCTATGTACAGGAATATAACTACTATAATACTGCCCCTATGTACAGGAATATAACTACTATAATACTGCCCCCTATGTACAAGAATATAACTACTATAATACTGCCCCCTATGTACAGGAATATAACTACTATAATACTGCCCCCTATGTACAGGAATATAACTACTATAATACTGCCCCCTATGTACAAGAATATAACTACTATAATACTGCCCCCTATGTACAGGAATATAACTACTATAATACTGCCCCCTATGTACAAGAATATAACTACTATAATACTGCCCCCTATGTACAAGAATATAACTACTATAATACTGCCCCCTATGTACAAGAATATAACTACTATAATACTGCCCCTATGTACAGGAATATAACTACTATAATACTTCCCCCTATGTACAAGAATATAACTACTATAATACTGCCCCCTATGTACAGGAATATAATTACTATAATACTGCCCCCTATGTACAAGAATATAACTACTATAATACTGCCCCCTATGTACAAGAATATAACTACTATAATACTGCCCCCTATGTACAAGAATATAACTACTATAATACTGCCCCTATGTACAGGAATATAACTACTATAATACTGTCCTCAGTATAAGGACATGTTTTCCCCTTCCTCTCGGTGACATTTGGGGTAAATCTGTCAGTTCTGGAGATTTTGCAGACCCCGGAGATATATTTTGGCCTTTTCTCCTATTACAGTAAGGGTCTTATTACCCGTCAGGAGGAGACTTTTTCCCTCCCTTTCTCTCCCTCTGGAATCAAAGCTTCTTCTTGTCTCTTACAAATATCTGGAACAATCGGTCCATTGTTCGGGTGGAATAGTCTGCGGGATTAGCCTACACTCTAGGCCAGGATATCAGCGGGTGGGGTGGGCTTGTGTTTTGGATCCTCTATGGGGTCGATGCTCTTAAAGGAGCGGTAATAATTATAACACTGTAATAGATAACTTCCGGCCCTGCAGTCCGGGGCCTCGGGGCTGAGAGTCATGGGACAGGGGGGCGACACATAATGGGGTCTTAGTACTGGGCTCCGCAGGGGGCCACCAATGTATTCTTAAATCTCCCTGTTATTCCGGTGACCCTGTGTCCACAATCGCGTGATCCTGCTTCTCATCTGTGTGAACCTCACCCAGTGCTGGGGAGAAGGCGCCCGCCCCTTTAAGAACACTCAATATCCCAGATACATTTGTCTTTATTGAAGATTCCGTTTTACTTCCACAGATTCCGGGAGAGCTGGGTGACCAGCAATATGGCTACCATATAATTTGGCCTTTGTCACCCAACTTTCCCAGGCTTAGGTTTCTGCTTTCCAACCCCCGGAGGTTTACACTCATCAGCTCCTGAGTATGAGTGCAGCCTGAGCATTAAGTATATTGTATTCTCTTCATGTGCTCATTGTTGCTGTCTCCATCCTCCTTGCTTTACACTGCAGCTCAGCTTCTCCAGACTGCTGTGTATATGCACAAGCCCCGCAGGAGGTCTCCATGCACCATGCTCTACACTGCAGCTCTTCTCTCTCAGTAGTTACTTTGTGTAGGAATGCATGCTGTTATTATTGTGGGTTCATGTATTTGTTGCCTTGTCCCTTCCCCATGCTTTACACTGCAACTCTGCTTCTCCAGGCTCCTGTGTATATACACAAGCCCTGCAGGAGGTCTCCATCCACCATGCTTTACACTGCAGCTCTGCTCAGATTAGTTACTGTGTATTAGTAGTCAGGATAAAAATAAGTCAGGATTGTGTCTTAGGTTCATGTATTTGTTGCCTTGTCCCTTCTCCTTGCTTTACACTGCAGCTCTGCTTCTTCATACTGCTTTGTATACACACAGACCCAGCAGGAGGTCTCCATTCCCCATGCTCTACACTGCAGCTCTGCTCAGACTAGCTACTGTGTATTAGAATAAAATAAGTCAGGATTGTGTCTTGCCTTCATGTATTTGTTGCCTTGTCCCTTCCACTTGCTTTACACTGCAGCTCTGCTTCTCCAGACCGGCTGCTGTGTATATGCCCAAGCCCTGCAAGAGGTCTCCATCCACCTTGCTTTACACTGCAGCTCTGCTCACTCAGTAGTTACTTTGTATAGGAATGAGTGATGTTATTATTGTGGGTTCATGTATTTATTTCCTTGTCCCTTCCCCATGCTTTACACTGCAGCTCTGCTTCTCCAGACCGGCTGCTGTGTATATGCACAAGTCCCGCAGGAGATCTCCATCCACCATGCTTTACACTGCAGCTCTGTATATTATGTGATATTATTAGCACCCGGTGCTCCCCCTTGCAGGCTCTACACCCCCACCCTGATCGCCCTGGCTGCCAGCCTTGTCTGCTGCGTCATCGTCATGATCTACATCCCAGCACAGACCAAAGCCAAGCAAGATGGCGGAGCTCTTAAAGGGAGTGAGAGCAGATCCCTGCAAGGTAACCACCGGCTGCCTGGTTGTGTAATGACAAAAAGTAACATCATGATAAATATAACTCTCATCATCTTCCAGGTAAACCCAGCGTCTTCAATTTTGGAGAACTCGTTCGCCTCTTACAGTTCCCAGGCGTCATGGCGATTTTTATCATAAAAGTTCTCTCCGGGTTTCCGATAGGTAATTTCTGCTTCTTTTTGTGGTATTCTGTGTGTTTTTACGACCATCAGTCAAATGGTAATGTATTGAAAACTCCATTACCAGTAGCTTCTCTTATGGAGTCCTGCAGTAGCCTGAGGCAAGTGGCTCAACTCACCTTAAGCTAGTGCACCCCGGCCCCAGGTGCTTGCTATAGAAAAGGGTGAACCTAAATTATATGGTGTCCTAGGCGACCTATTTCTCGGGTCCTGCTTTATAGTAGGTGACTGTGCCTGTATATGGGAAAGGGTAAAATCTGTGGGACATCCCTTTAAGGAGGACTTTTGACCACCTCCACCAAATATTACGCCATGCATCCTTTAATAGAGGCTGCTTCACTGACTCTTGCGCAGTTGAAATTTTTCCTCTAGTCTTCACCATTCCTGAGCAATGAGGTTCTCTACTGTTCGGTGAGCAATTCTTCAGTCTAGGACCGCCCACTTCAAGTAATTAGCATATTAGTTGCCAATTCTATTAGAAATGATTGCTCAGGAATGGTAGGGGCTAAAGAAAAAATTCCAATGGCTTCGGAATCAGTGGAGTGGTTCCTATTAAAGGGTGTAATTAGTTGGAGGTAGTGGAAGATCCCCTTTAAGAAATTATTTAAAGGAAAGGTGGCCATGTTTGCATAGGTGCCTCTTTAAGAAAGTTTTTTTCATGTTATTATTGCCAGGACTACTTAATCCAGACCAATAAATGTCCAATACATAACTTTAATTCCATCCATTCTAAATAATTTGTTGGCTTTTGCAGCAGCTGACTGGCATTGAGAACTTTAGTAAACGATTGCTTGTGAATGGTGGGGGCTAGAGAAAAAATTTCAACTGTTCCAGAATCAGTGGAGCAGCGTCTATGATAGGGTGCAAAGAGTTTGAGTTAGGGGAGGGGATCAAAAATCCACTTTAAGAACCACTCACATGGAAACGTGGAGTATGAGATGTGGGTTTCTCTTCTTAAACTTTCTATAACTTACCAATATCTTCAAATCTGTTTGGGGGCCTCCTTGAACTAATCCTACGAGACGCCTGTGATAAGTCAAATTAGTCTGAAATACCTTTAATTCTAACCCTCCTAAATATTCTGCTGGCTTTCAGAGCAGCTGACTGGCATTGAGCGCTCCACGATCCAATGCAATAAATGTGGAATACTGAACCCTGTGATAAATAATTGTGATTCTTATAACTTTGTGTCTCTTCAGGTGTCTTCATGCTCATGTTTCCTATCATCTCTGTCGACTATTTTGGTCTTAACGCTGCTACGGCCGGATATTTGATGTCGTATTTTGGGATTCTCCAGTTGGTAAGTCTCACAGTCATAGAAAGAGAGGCCTTAATGGAATTACTTTATGGATTGCAACAATGTTTTCAGGTTACATAGTCATCACAGTCACAGCTCTGAGTGTTTAAAGGGAACCTGTCACCAGGTTTTACGCCACTAAACTCCCTTCAGATAAGGTATGAAATGTCCTTTGTAGAATTCCCTCTTTTATGTGAAATCTGCCCCCTTTACCCATAGTAAATCTTCTCCAAGGTCAGAGAAATATGACTAGTCTCATCCTATTTTCACTTGAGACGAGTCAAGTTTAGTGGTTGCAGGAGGCATGTCACTTCAGAAGCCCCTATGTTCTTTTCTATAGCACCTAGAAACACGCTGCTAGTGTCATATTAAAGATAAGATAATTTTATTAGTCCCACAGTGGGGAAATTCCCAATAATTAAAAAAACTCATATTTTTTTCCCCTATTAAGGGTACAGTTCTGTGAGCTACAGAACCAGACATACAAGTAGTTAAAAATTGGCAGGACTCTCCAGAATTGGCAGAATTGTCTCTCCAATTCTGTAGCTCGCAAAGCCACAATCCTGGTGGGATCTGAAAGATGAGATTCTTATCTTTACCATAACACCAGCAGCATGTTTCTTGGTGCTATGTAACCAAAGATTGGTGCTTCTGAAATGACATTATCTTTGCCACCACTAAACTTGACTCGTCTCATGTGAAAATAAGGTGAGAAGAGTCATATTTGCTTGACTTTGGGAGAGATTTTTTAATATAGGTAAACAGATGAGATTTTACATAGAAGATGGAATTCTCAAAAGGACATTTCATCTCCTACCTGAGGGGGCTGCTGGTTTAGTGGGGTAAAATCTGCTAACAGGTTCCCTTTAAACACTTCCATCCCTCCCATGCTTTACACTGCAGCTCTGCTTGATCACTCTGTCTGCAGTCTTATCTAAGGACATGACACGTGATCGGTCCGAGCCCTTGAGCTTTTACCTGAGTTGCCTTTCGGAAATGTTTTGGCTTGTTGCGTTGCAAAGTATTTGCTTTTAACTTTTCCCCAAAGCAAAGCGATCTATATTTGGACTTTTGATCTTTCTCCTTTGTTGATGTTATTACCTCGGAAATAATGAGTAGGAAAAAGAAGAAAAATAATCTGTGTTTACTTTAAACTCGCCCGTGTTTGGACATAAAACACCAAAGTCTGTGAAGAGCGGAAGTGGGCGAGGGCGCCGGGCGGCGCTGGAAAAATACAGAGAGACCCGTGATGTGCTGAGCGAGGGACGAGGGGTTCTATCTGCCAGGATTATACATTGATTGTTGATAATTGGGATGTGATCACCATTCTATGGGGGCATTTACCTGCCAGGAGTATAAATTGATCGCCTATCATTAGGATGTGATCACCATTCTATGGGGGCATTTACCTGCCAGGAGTATAAATTGATCGCCTATCATTAGGAAGTGATGATCATTCTATGGAGGTTTAGTCCATGAAAATACATTGGTTAATCCTTAAAAATGTACATTGGTTTTTCTAATGTCAGGATGGGATGAACACGCTATAGTTAAAGGGCATCTACCACCAGGATGAAGGACTGTATGCAAATGAGCCCGAGGGGCTCAATGCTCCATTATCACCTATGGAGCATGGGGCCCTCCAGGCTCATTTGCATACAGTCCTTCATCCTGGTGGTAGATGCCCTTTAATTCTATCTTCCAGGAATATTCATTCATATTTTAGGATGTGCAGAGTATAATGTGATCATTTTATGGGGCTTTTATCTGCCAGGAATATACATTGATCGCCTATCTTAGGGTGTGTCGGACATTATATGGGTGGTTTGTCCTACAGGAATATACATTGATCGCCTATACTTAGGCTGGGATGACATTCTATAGGGGTTTTGGGGGGGGGGGCATTTATCATACTTTTTGGTGCTGTTTTTTGAATTTTTATGCACTTTTTCTTGACACAGTTAATAGTTTTGCTTCTTTTTTTTAACTTTTTTGGCTGCACTACGTCACATAGTGGTTTTGTGAACCTGCCCCGTATTGACATTGTACAAGCTAAAACTCTGTTTTAGTCGCAAATGAGATTTATGTTGTAGGGGATAAATTTGGGACGAATTAGGTGCAAATGAAACGTCCGTGCGACAGCACAAAACACATTTACCTAAGCCAGAAAACAGCAAAGATAAAATACAAGACAGGAAAAGGCACAAAAAAGGTGAACCTGAGACACAGTAAGATAAATGTCCCCTTAGTCGTCCAGGAATATACATTGATCGCCTATACTTAGAATGGGATGAACTTTCTATGGGGCTTTAGGTCTCAGAAATGAACATTGATCGCCTTTAGGATGGGATGAACATTGCTTTACCTTCCAGGTATATAGGTGGATCGTCTGTCCTTAGGATGTAATCATCAATCCATATAGATTCAGTTATGCAAGAAAATACATTGATTGTCTATGACTGGGATGGGATCAACATTAATGTTCTAGGAATATACATGTATACGGAATATACACTTATCCTTAGGATCTGATCACCATTCTACGGGGGATATTATCGGCCAGGAGTATAAATTGATTGCCTATACTTGGGATGGGATGAACTTTCTATGGAGGTTTAGTCATCCAGGAATATAAATCGATTGCCTATCCTTAGAATGTAATGAACAATTTATGGGATTTTAGTTGTCAGAAATTTACATTGATCGATTTTCTTTAAGATGGGATGAGCATTCTATGATGGGGGCTTTACTTTCCTGGTATGTAGGTTGGTCATCTATCCTTAGGATGTAATGATCAGTCTATAGGGGTTCAGTCATCCAGGCATATACATTGATTGTCTATAATTGGGATGTGATCACCATTCTATGTTATAGGAATATATATACACATAGTTTGGTGATCACATCCTAAGGATAGGTGACCATTCTATGGGGGCTTTTATCTGCCAGGAGTATAAATTGATCTCCTATCCTTAGGATGTGATCACCATTCTATGGGGGCTTTTATCTGCAAGGAGTATAAATTGATCACCTATCCTTAGGAAGTGATAATCATTCTATAGGGGTCAGTCATCCATGAATATACATTGATTGTCTATCCTTGGAATGTAATGACAATTGTACAGGGACCTCAATCCTTAAAAATATACATTGATCTTTCTATCTTTGGGATGTGATGAATATGCTGTAGTAAATTCTATCTGCCAGGAATATCCATTCATTACCTATCTCGGATGTGAAGAATATAAAATGATCATTTTATGGGGCTTTTATCTGCCAGGAGTATGGATTGATCACCTATCGTTAGGGTGTGTTGGACATTGTATGGGTGATTAGTTGTCCAGGAATATACATTGATCGCCTATCCTCAGGCTTCTATGGAGATTGAATCGTCCAGGCTTATCCATTGATCACCTATTTTTGGCATGTGATACTATTGGGGCTTTCATGTTTCATTGATTTCCTATCCCTGGTGTGTGATGATCATTTTATGGGAGTTTTATCTGCCAGGAATGTGTATTGATTGCCAATCCTTGGAAAGTGTTAAAGCTTCTTTGAAGGTTTACATTTTCGGGAGTGTACATGGAGCGGCACACGATGTAAGGCCGCGTTCACATGATGCGTTGCGTCACGTTTTTTGATGTTTTCCAAAGGCTTGAATTGTAATCACATGCTGAGGTTACATCGCGTTTTAGCAAATGCAGTGAAAAACGCAATGTAACCTTAACCTTGTGATCCAGACTGAAGCCTTTGAAATGCATCGAAAACGCAACAAAAAACTTGACGCAACACATCGTGTGAACACGGCCTAAAAGTGCAAAATTCTTCCAGGAATATAAATTGATCGTTATGTTTGTGGATTGGCCCACAATTGTTTCATTGGTGGGAGGTCCATCATCTTAGGCCCCTCCCCCCTTCCATCAGTAGATACATCTGTATTGTAGTTCCAGTTCCATTAAGGGTGATGATTGTAGTACCGTGCACAGCCTCATGTACAGAAGTGGCGCTGTGTATTGTTTGCTATAAAATTCCATTATTCCTTTAATTTTTCATTGATTACCTTTCCTTTATGGTGCATTCACACGTTCAGTATTTCAGATGCTGTTTTTGAAGCCGAAAGCAGTGAGAACACATCAGTAAAAGTTGCTACTCATCCTCTTTTTTTGTCCTGGTTTGGACATCAAAAACTGCATCTGAAAAACTGAATGAGAACCCTCAGGGCGCGTTCACACGTTGCGTTTTTGGCCTGCGTTTTCATTGCGTTTGAAACACATTACAACAGCTGAGGAGAGGGGATTTGCCTAATTACATTACTGTTAACGTTTCAGTTTACAAAACGCACCTTAAACACGCAGTTAACGCATTCGTTAACAACTTGTTAATGCATGTGGTTTGTTAACGCATGCATTAACATTGCATCAACAAACGTAAACAGTAATGTAATTAGGCAAATCGTCTCTCCTCAGCTGTTGTAATGCGGTTTAAACGCAATGAAAACGCAGGCAAAACGCAACGTTTGAACGCGCCCTGAGGGTGCGTTTTGAAATGGATTCCAACAGCTGAGGAGAGGTGGTTTGCCTAATTATGTTACTGTTAACATTTGCTTTAACAAAATACATCGTAAACACGATGTTAACATAGTTTTAACACACGCATTATGTTAACAATTGTGTTAACATTGTGTTTACATTGCATTTTGTAAGCGCAAATGTTAACAGTAATATAATTAGGCAAATCCCTTCTCCTCATCTGTTTTAATACGTTATAAAATGCAACAAAAACGCAACATGCGACCGCAGCCTTATAGTCTTTACATTTGTAGCAGTTTGTGGCGATATGTATATTCCATGAGAATTCTTTATAAGATCTCTGCTTGCTGTCATCCAGTAGAATGTTCAGGTCATGTACAGGTTACACTGTTGCCAGCAGTGTTCAGCTGGAAGTATACAAGTCTCTACTATCAGACAGCAAGCAGAGATCTTGAAACAACTAGAAATGTATGCAGAAAGTTGTCTGTAGAGTCGTATAACTTTGTATTACCCTATGAATGACACGTATATAGTCCGGTATAGCGTTGTATGTGGGCGGCCGCGGTGCTGTGGGTGTCCTCTGTGACTCATCTGTGCTGGCAGCCATCTTGCCCCGGGCCTATAAACACATATGGGCGGCTGTTATTCCACCTGCCAGCGATTTCCTTCCTCTGTGGTCATGAATGACAGGACGGATTCCTCCGAGCTGCTGCTTTCTTTGTACCAAACTTCAAAGCCAAAGGGACTACAAAGCTCCGTCACATAGAGACCTCACTGATCGCAGCTGTGTGATCTCATTACACCATGACCGAGACCCCTCACTAATGTCTCTAGAGGGGGGGGGGGGACTGTAAGAACTTGTCTAATCCAAACTATAGTCTAAGGGAGGTGTCAAAACTCAAGTTTAGATGAAAAAAATATTGTTTAAATTCCATAAACAGCGCCACTCTGCTTCAGTGGCTGTGTGTGGTACTGCAGCTCAATATCAGAATACCCTAATAAAGGGCTCGGTCCATTCACTAAATAAAAATGAATTATTGCTGGGGGTCCAATCACTGGGACAACAAGAGGGGTCCGAGTGCTGGAGATTGCCCCATAGGCAATGAATGGAGCAGTAATGTGGATGTGTGACCATGGATCAAATACAATAGAGAATTTCGGATGAGGAGTAGATTGTGCAGGTGAATCCCTATACAGGAGACTAAGGTGTCTGTTTCCCATATGAAGACCCCAATACTATGACAATAAATTATAGTTGGGGGTCTGGTACAGATTGTGCATTGTGGACCAGCAGCAACTGTTTTCCGAGAGACCTTAAAGGAAATCTACCACCAGGATGAGGGATTGTAAACCAAGAACACTGACATACTGGTGTGCGCCCTCTCTGGCAGGATTTGCTCTTCTTGTAGCTTTGTATGCCTTTGTTTTTAAGGAAAATAGGTTTTAAAAATCATGCAGATGAGCCTCTGGGGCTCCAAGCTCCATTGATATCTATGGAGTCTGGAGCCCCTGAGGCTCATTTGCTAATTTTTAATCTTTTTATTGTAAAACATGATCCTAAGAAGCTAAAAAAAACAGCAGAACCTGCCAGAGGGGGCACTCACCAGAATGTCAGTGTGCTTGGTTTACAATCCTTCATCCTGGTTGTAGATTTCCTTTAAAGGTCTATTTTTCCACATCAGAGGGTTTGTTACAGTTGTATCCAGTCAAGCTATACAGCGTTCATGAAGATCTCAATCTGCCATTGTGCTGCTGCTGTGTAGCTGATTGTTCTCCATGTGTTGTATATTAGAGGGATTTTCTATATGGGACATATACATGACACAACGTATCACCCTGTGTAGGCCACTGACAGGACCGGCTTGTTCCAGCTCCTACACATCGTATCATTGTTCTTCTCTGACCTAAATCTGCAATATCAACAGAGTAATAATAGATTTCCCCAATCATAAACAGCAACTTACATATCATCATAATGTGTATTGTTTTCTAATGAAACAGAAAATGTTATTCCACCCAAAATAATAATTTCCCTATCACTTTGATAAAGTTATCTGTGGAATATTACAAGTAGAATGCTACTGCTAATACACACCAATGCAATCATTGTAACACTGCCCCCTATGTACAAGAATATAACTACTATAATACTGCCCCCTATGTACAGGAATATAACTACTATAATACTGCCCCCTATGTACAAGAATATAACTACTATAATACTGCCCCCTATGTACAGGAAAATAACTACTATAATACTGCCCCCTATGTACAAGAATATAACTACTATAATACTGCCCCCTATGTACAAGAATATAACTACTATAATACTGCCCCCTATGTACAAGAATATAACTACTATAATACTGCCCCCTATGTACAAGAATATAACTACTATAATACTGCCCCCTATGTACAGGAATATAACTACTATAATACTGCCCTCTATGTACAAGAATATAACTACTATAATACTGCCCCCTATGTACAAGAATATAACTACTATAATACTGCCCCCTATGTACAAGAATATAACTACTATAATACTGCCCCCTATGTACAAGAATATAACTACTATAATACTGCCCCCTATGTACAGGAATATAACTACTATAATACTGCCCTCTATGTACAAGAATATAACTACTATAATACTGCCCCCTATGTACAAGAATATAACTACTATAATACTGCCCCCTATGTACAGGAATATAACTACTATAATACTGCCCCCTATGTACAAGAATATAACTACTATAATACTGCCCCCTATGTACAAGAATATAACTACTATAATACTGCCCCCTATGTACAAGAATATAACTACTATAATACTGCCCCCTATGTACAAGAATATAACTACTATAATACTGCCCCCTATGTACTGGAATATAACTACTATAATACTGCCTCCTATGTACAGGAATATAACTACTATAATACTACCCCCTATGTACACGAATATAACTACTATAATACTGCCCCTATGTACAGGAATATAACTACTATAATACTGCCCCCTATGTACAAGAATATAACTACTATAATACTGCCCCCTATGTACAAGAATATAACTACTATAATACTGCCCCCTATGTACAAGAATATAACTACTATAATACTGCCCCCTATGTACAAGAATATAACTACTATAATACTGCCCCCTATGTACTGGAATATAACTACTATAATACTGCCTCCTATGTACAGGAATATAACTACTATAATACTACCCCCTATGTACACGAATATAACTACTATAATACTGCCCCTATGTACAGGAATATAACTACTATAATACTGCCCCCTATGTACAAGAATATAACTACTATAATACTGCCCCCTATGTACAAGAATATAACTACTATAATACTGCCCCCTATGTACAAGAATATAACTACTATAATACTGCCCCCTATGTACAAGAATATAACTACTATAATACTGCCCCCTATGTACAGGAATATAACTACTATAATACTGCCCCCTATGTACAAGAATATAACTACTATAATACTGCCCCCTATGTACAAGAATATAACTACTATAATACTGCCCCCTATGTACAAGAATATAACTACTATAATACTGCCCCCTATGTACAAGAATATAACTACTATAATACTGCCCCCTATGTACAAGAATATAACTACTATAATACTGCCCCCTATGTACAGGAATATAACTACTATAATACTGCCCCCTATGTACAGGAATATAACTACTATAATACTGCCCCCTATGTACAGGAATGTAACTACTATAATACTGCCCCCTATGTACAAGAATATAACTACTATAATACTGCCCCCTATGTACAAGAATATAACTACTATAATACTGCCCCCTATGTACAAGAATATAACTACTATAATACTGCCCCCTAAGTACAAGAATAGAACTACTATAATACTGTCCCCTATGTACAGGAATATAACTACTATAATACTGCCCCCTATGTACAGGAATATAACTACTATAATACTGCCCCCTATGTACAGGAATGTAACTACTATAATACTGCCCCCTATGTACAGGAATATAACTACTATAATACTGCCCCCTATGTACAGGAATGTAACTACTATAATACTGCCCCCTATGTACAGGAATGTAACTACTATAATACTGCCCCCTATGTACAAGAATATAACTACTATAATACTGCCCCCTATGTACAGGAATATAACTACTATAATACTGCCCCCTATGTACAAGAATATAACTACTATATAATACTGCCCCCAATGTACAAGAATATAACTACTATAATACTGCCCCCTATGTACAGGAATATAACTACTATAATACTGCCCCCCTATGTACAGGAATATAACTACTATAATACTGCCCCCTATGTACAGGAATATAACTACTATAATACTGCTCCCTATGTACAGGAATATAACTCCTATAATACTGCTCCCTATGTACAGGAATATAACTACTATAATACTGCCCCCTATGTACAAGAATATAACTACTATAATACTGCCCCCTATGTACAGGAATATAACTACTATAATACTGCCCCCTATGTACAGGAATATAACTACTATAATAATGCCCCTATGTACAGGAATATAACTCCTATAATACTGTCCCCTATGTACAAGAATATAACTACTATAATACTGCCCCCTATGTACAGGAATATAACTACTATAATAATGCCCCTATGTACAGGAATATAACTCCTATAATACTGTCCCCTATGTACAAGAATATAACTACTATAATACTGCCCCCTATGTACAGGAATATAACTACTATAATACTGCCCCCTATGTACAGGGATATAACTACTATAATACTGCCCCCTCTGGACCCTCAGTACTAGCTCCCTCCTGCTGGACATGGTGTGTGCAGTACAGTAATCCGGTCTGGAATGCCGTCCTGCGTTGCATGTTTTCTAGCGCCGCAGGGTTTCCTGGGCTGTGTGGCAGGAGTGGCCTATTGTCATGTGCAGGTTATTCTGTGAATGTACATGCCGGCGCAGGTTATTCTGTGCGGTGACTTGTCTGTGGGGCGGGTTCCCTGCCATTTATTGTTTTCCTTTTTTTTTCTCACGCTTTTACACCGGAGACGCTGAGAAAAGTTTAACATTTGATATTAGGAGCAGAGAAGACGAAATGTGAGACGGGACGTATTCTGCGTATAATGAGGGCAGAGCGGATTTATCCAGGAGAAAGGAGATCACAGTATAATCTCCGCTGTAGTGGGGCTCCATCATACACATGGGGCAGATAGTTCCTCCAAGCCCCCAAATATACATGCATGCCCTGATCCGCATGTGTGACCAATGGGGAGATGAGAGAAAGATCCCTCTGCCCCTGCACACTCCCGGGTCTCCTCTCCCTCCTCCAGACCCCTTGGTCAGTACCAGAATCCTCTATCCTCTCCAGACACTCCGTCCTCTCTAAATTTTTCTATTCCTTCTAGACTCCTCTGTCCCCTCGAGACTCTTGTGTTCCTTTCATGACCCCTCCGTCCTGCTCCTCCAGACTGTTCAGTCCCCACTGTTCTGTCCCCTTCTCTTCCAAACTCCTCCGTCCTCCTCCTCCAGACTCCTCCGTCCTCCTCCTCCAGACTCCTCTCTTCTCCTCCTCCAGACTCCTCTGCCCTCCTCCTCCTCCAGACCCCTCTGTCCTCCTCCTCCTCCAGACTCCTCTGCCCTCCTCCTCCTCCAGACTCCTCTGCCCTCCTCCTCCTCCAGACTCCTCTGCCCTCCTCCTCCTCCAGACTCCTCTGCCCTCCTCCTCCTCCAGACCCCTCTGCCCTCCTCCTCCTCCAGACTCCTCTGCCCTCCTCCTCCTCCAGACCCCTCTGCCCTCCTCCTCCTCCAGACACCTCTGTCCTCCTCCTCCTCCAGACCCCTCTGCCCTCCTCCTCCTCCAGACCCCTCTGTCCTCCTCCTCCTCCAGACTCCTCTGCCCTCCTCCTCCTCCAGACCCCTCTGTCCTCCTCCTCCAGACTCCTCTGTCCTCCTCCTCCTCCAGACCCCTCTGCCCTCCTCCTCCTCCAGACCCCTCTGTCCTCCTCCTCCTCCAGACTCCTCTGTCCTCCTCCTCCTCCAGACCCCTCTGCCCTCCTCCTCCTCCAGACCCCCCTGTCCTCCTCCTCCTCCAGACTCCTCTGCCCTCCTCCTCCTCCAGACCCCTCTGTCCTCCTCCTCCAGACTCCTCTGTCCTCCTCCTCCTCCAGACCCCTCTGCCCTCCTCCTCCTCCAGACCCCTCTGTCCTCCTCCTCCTCCAGACTCCTCTGTCCTCCTCCTCCTCCAGACCCCTCTGCCCTCCTCCTCCTCCAGACCCCCCTGTCCTCCTCCTCCTCCAGACTCCTCTGCCCTCCTCCTCCTCCAGACCCCTCTGCCCTCCTCCTCCAGACTCCTCTGCCCTCCTCCTCCTCCAGACCCCTCTGCCCTCCTCCTCCTCCAGACTCCTCTGCCCTCCTCCTCCTCCAGACCCCTCTGTCCTCCTCCTCCTCCAGACTCCTCTGCCCTCCTCCTCCTCCAGACCCCTCTGTCCTCCTCCTCCAGACTCCTCTGTCCTCCTCCTCCTCCAGACCCCTCTGCCCTCCTCCTCCTCCAGACCCCTCTGTCCTCCTCCTCCTCCAGACTCCTCTGTCCTCCTCCTCCTCCAGACCCCTCTGCCCTCCTCCTCCTCCAGACCCCCCTGTCCTCCTCCTCCTCCAGACTCCTCTGCCCTCCTCCTCCTCCAGACCCCTCTGCCCTCCTCCTCCAGACTCCTCTGCCCTCCTCCTCCTCCAGACCCCTCTGCCCTCCTCCTCCTCCAGACTCCTCTGCCCTCCTCCTCCTCCAGACCCCTCTGCCCTCCTCCTCCTCCAGACCCCTCTGCCCTCCTCCTCCTCCAGACCCCTCTGCCCTCCTCCTCCTCCAGACTCCTCTGCCCTCCTCCTCCTCCAGACCCCTCTGCCCTCCTCCTCCTCCAGACTCCTCTGCCCTCCTCCTCCTCCAGACTCCTCTGCCGTCCTCCTCCTCCAGACCCCTCTGCCCTCCTCCGCCTCCAGACCCCTCTGCCCTCCTCCTCCTCCAGACCCCTCTGCCCTCCTCCTCCTCCAGACCCCTCTGCCCTCCTCCTCCTCCAGACCCCTCTGTCCTCCTCCTCCTCCAGACTCCTCTGCCCTCCTCCTCCTCCAGACCCCTCTGCCCTCCTCCTCCAGACTCCTCTGCCCTCCTCCTCCTCCAGACCCCTCTGCCCTCCTCCTCCTCCAGACCCCTCTGCCCTCCTCCTCCTCCAGACTCCTCTGCCCTCCTCCTCCAGACCCCTCTGCCCTCCTCCTCCTCCAGACTCCTCTGCCCTCCTCCTCCTCCAGACCCCTCTGCCCTCCTCCTCCTCCAGACTCCTCTGCCCTCCTCCTCCTCCAGACCCCTGGGTCATTGGGTCTGGTGACAATGTAACAAATGTATCTACATATATATATAATATACTGTATATATGAATTTTTGTTTTATATTCTTTATTTCACAGTACATTAGTCCTCTGTGTATGTCTGACATCCTTCTCCTCCTGTAGGTGGTCCAGGGATTCATGGTGGGTCGTCTGACCAGCCGCCTGTCAGATGACACCGTCCTCCTGATAAGTGTCCTGGTGTCCATGGTGGTCGGACTCGGTCAGGTAATGATGTACTCGTTTTTGTGAGAAAACATTTTCATCCCTTTCTAGATTATAAGCAGAGCCGGACACAGAGCCCCATACATGATTGTGCATACACCATGCACAATACACAAGTGAGTCTTCCTCAGTGCCCCCTTACTAGCACCATACACCATGCACAATACACAAGCGAGTCTTCCTCAGTGCCCCCTTACACTCACCATACACCATGCACAATACACAAGCGAGTCTTCCTCAGTGCCCCCTTACTAGCACCATACACCATGCACAATACACAAGTGAGTCTTCCTCAGTGCCCCCTTACTAGCACCATACACCATGCACAATACACAAGTGAGTCTTCCTCAGTGCCCCCTTACTAGCACCATACACCATGCACAATACACAAGCGAGTCTTCCTCAGTGCCCCCTTACACTCACCATACACCATGCACAATACACAAGCGAGTCTTCCTCAGTGCCCCCTTACCCGCATCATACACCATGCACAATACACAAGTGAGTCTTCCTCAGTGCCCCCTTACTAGCACCATACACCATGCACAATACACAAGTGAGTCTTCCTCAGTGCCCCCTTACTAGCGCCATACACCATGCACAATACACAAGCGAGTCTTCCTCAGATCCCCCTTACACTCACCATACACCATGCACAATACACAAGTGAGTCTTCCTCAGTGCCCCCTTACCCGCACCATACACCATGCACAATACACAAGTGAGTCTTCCTCAGTGCCCCCTTACACTCACCATACACCATGCACAATACACAAGTGAGTCTTCCTCAGTGCCCCCTTACCCGCACCATGCACAATACACAAGTGAGTCTTCCTCAGTGCCCCCTTACTACCGCCATACACAATGCCCCGTGCATCCCTATAACTGAGCCTCAGTGACCCCATAATGGCTCCAATCACCATAGCTGTTCTATCCATACGCACAGATAACGGAACCATTCATAGATCCTCCATAACATCAGCAAATACATTTCCCTATTTAGCAATCCTTTCCTGGTACCCCGATAACAGAATCAGCCACAGTGCCCCCATAATTGCTGCAAATGTCTATATAACAAGGGTGGGCCGCAGTGTCCCCATCGATACTCCAGCTATAGTGTCAGCAAAAGAGTTGTATCCAAGAGCCCCCATAACAGAGCCAGTCAGAGTTACCCCATAATCTCTCCTAATGTGGTGTCACCATATTATTCCTATCTCCATCATTGCTCCAAATATAATGTCAGCATAAGAGTAGTATCCAGGTGTCTATGTAACAGAAGCAGCCGCAGCGCCCCCATAATCATCATCCTAAATATATAGGAATAGTATCCAGGTGTCTATGTAACAGAAACAGCTGCAGCGCCCCCATAATCATCATCCTAAATATATAGGAATAGTATCCCGGTGTCTATGTATCAGAAGCAGCCGCAGCGCCCCCATAATAATCCCAAATATATAGGAATAGTATCCAGGTGTCTATATAACAGAAGCAGCTGTAGCGCCCCCATAATAATCCCAAATATATAGGAATAGTATCCAGGTGTCTATGTAACAGAAGCAGCTGCAGCGCCCCCATAATCACCCCAAATATATAGGAGTAGTATCCAGGTGTCTATGTAACAGAAGCAGCCGCAGCACCCCCATAATCATCATCCTAAATATATAGGAGTAGTATCCAGGTGTCTATGTAACAGAAGCAGCCGCAGCACCCCCATAATCACCCCAAATATATAGGAGTAGTATCCAGGTGTCTATGTAACAGAAGCAGCCGCAGCACCCCCATAATCACCCCAAATATATAGGAGTAGTATCCAGGTGTCTATGTAACAGAAGCAGCCGCAGCACCCCCATAATCACCCCAAATATATAGGAGTAGTATCCAGGTGTCTATGTAACAGAAGCAGCCGCAGCACCCCCATAATCACCCCAAATATATAGGAGTAGTATCCAGGTGTCTATGTAACAGAAGCAGCTGCAGTGCCCCCATAATCACCCCAAATATATAGGAATTGTATCCAGGTGTCTATATAACAGAAGCAGCTGCAGTGCCCCCATAATCATCATCCTAAATATATAGGAATAGTATCCAGGTGTCTATGTAACAGAAGCAGCCGCAGCGCCCCATAATCATCATCCTAAATATATAGGAATAGTATCCAGGTGTCTATGTAACAGAAGCAGCTGCAGCGCCCCCATAATCACCCCAAATATATAGGAATAGTATCCAGGTGTCTACATAACAGAAGCAGCCGCAGCACCCCCATAATAATCCCAAATATATAGGAAAAGTATCCAGGTGTCTATATAACAGAAGCAGCTGCTGCGCCCCCATAATCATCATCCTAAATATATAGGAGTAGTATCCAGGTGTCTATGTAACAGAAGCAGCTGCAGTGCCCCCATAATCATCATCCTAAATATATAGGAATAGTATCCAGGTGTCTATATAACAGAAGCAGCCGCAGCGCCCCCATAATCATCATCCTAAATATATAGGAGTAGTATCCAGGTGTCTATGTAACAGAAGCAGCTGCAGTGCCCCCATAATCACCCCAAATATATAGGAATAGTATCCAGGTGTCTACATAACAGAAGCAGCTGCAGCGCCCCCATAATCATCATCCTAAATATATAGGAATAGTATCCAGGTGTCTATGTAACAGAAGCAGCCGCAGCGCCCCATAATCATCATCCTAAATATATAGGAATAGTATCCAGGTGTCTATGTAACAGAAGCAGCTGCAGCGCCCCCATAATCACCCCAAATATATAGGAATAGTATCCAGGTGTCTACATAACAGAAGCAGCTGCAGCGCCCCCATAATCATCATCCTAAATATATAGGAATAGTATCCAGGTGTCTATATAACAGAAGCAGCCGCAGCGCCCCCATAATCATCATCCTAAATATATAGGAGTAGTATCCAGGTGTCTATGTAACAGAAGCAGCTGCAGTGCCCCCATAATAATCCCAAATATATAGGAATAGTATCCAGGTGTCTATGTAACAGAAGCAGCCGCAGCGCCCCCATAATCATCATCCTAAATATATAGGAATAGTATCCAGGTGTCTACATAACAGAAGCAGCTGCAGAACCCCCATAATAATCCCAAATATATAGGAATAGTATCCAGGTGTCTACATAACAGAAGCAGCTGCAGCACCCCCATAATAATCCCAAATATATAGGAATAGTATCCAGGTGTCTATGTAACAGAAACAGCTGCAGCGCCCCCATAATCACCCCAAATATATAGGAATTGTATCCAGGTGTCTATATAACAGAAGCAGCGGCAGCGCCCCCATAATAATCCCAAATATATAGGAATAGTATCCAGGTGTCTATATAACAGAAGCAGCTGCAGCGCCCCCATAATAATCCCAAATATATAGGAATAGTATCCAGGTGTCTATGTAACAGAAGCAGCTGCAGCGCCCCCATAATCACCCCAAATATATAGGAGTAGTATCCAGGTGTCTATGTAACAGAAGCAGCCGCAGCACCCCCATAATCATCATCCTAAATATATAGGAGTAGTATCCAGGTGTCTATGTAACAGAAGCAGCCGCAGCACCCCCATAATCACCCCAAATATATAGGAGTAGTATCCAGGTGTCTATGTAACAGAAGCAGCCGCAGCACCCCCATAATCATCATCCTAAATATATAGGAGTAGTATCCAGGTGTCTATGTAACAGAAGCAGCCGCAGCACCCCCATAATCACCCCAAATATATAGGAGTAGTATCCAGGTGTCTATGTAACAGAAGCAGCCGCAGCACCCCCATAATCACCCCAAATATATAGGAGTAGTATCCAGGTGTCTATGTAACAGAAGCAGCCGCAGCACCCCCATAATCACCCCAAATATATAGGAGTAGTATCCAGGTGTCTATGTAACAGAAGCAGCCGCAGCACCCCCATAATCACCCCAAATATATAGGAGTAGTATCCAGGTGTCTATGTAACAGAAGCAGCTGCAGTGCCCCCATAATCACCCCAAATATATAGGAATTGTATCCAGGTGTCTATATAACAGAAGCAGCTGCAGTGCCCCCATAATCATCATCCTAAATATATAGGAATAGTATCCAGGTGTCTATATAACAGAAGCAGCTGCAGTGACCCCATAATAATCCCAAATATATAGGAATAGTATCCAGGTGTCTATGTAACAGAAGCAGCCGCAGCGCCCCATAATCATCATCCTAAATATATAGGAATAGTATCCAGGTGTCTATGTAACAGAAGCAGCTGCAGCGCCCCCATAATCACCCCAAATATATAGGAATAGTATCCAGGTGTCTACATAACAGAAGCAGCTGCAGCGCCCCCATAATCATCATCCTAAATATATAGGAATAGTATCCAGGTGTCTATATAACAGAAGCAGCCGCAGCGCCCCATAATCATCATCCTAAATATATAGGAGTAGTATCCAGGTGTCTATGTAACAGAAGCAGCTGCAGTGCCCCCATAATAATCCCAAATATATAGGAATAGTATCCAGGTGTCTATGTAACAGAAGCAGCCGCAGCGCCCCCATAATCATCATCCTAAATATATAGGAATAGTATCCAGGTGTCTACATAACAGAAGCAGCTGCAGAACCCCCATAATAATCCCAAATATATAGGAATAGTATCCAGGTGTCTACATAACAGAAGCAGCTGCAGCACCCCCATAATAATCCCAAATATATAGGAATAGTATCCAGGTGTCTATGTAACAGAAGCAGCTGCAGCGCCCCCATAATAATCCCAAATATTTAGGAATAGTGTCCAGGTGTCTATGTAACAGAAGCAGCCGCAGTGCCCCCATAATCATCATCCTAAATATATAGGAATAGTATCCAGGTGTCTATGTATCACAAGCAGCCGCAGCGCCCCCATAATAATCCCAAATATATAGAAATAGTATCCAGGTGTCTATATAACAGAAGCAGCTGCAGCAACCACATAATAATCCCAAATATATAGGAATAGTATCCAGGTGTCTATATAACAGAAGCAGCTGCAGTGCCCCCATAATAATCCCAAATATATAGGAAAAGTATCCAGGTGTCTATGTATCAGAAGCAGCTGCAGCGCCCCCATAATAATCCCAAATATATAGGAATAGTATCCAGGTGTCTATATAACAGAAGCAGCTGCAGTGCCCCCATAATAATCCAAAATATATAGGAATAGTATCCAGGTGTCTATATAACAGAAGCAGCCGCAGCACCCCCATAATAATCCCAAATATATAGGAAAAGTATCCAGGTGTCTATATAACAGAAGCAGCTGCTGCGCCCCCATAATCATCATCCTAAATATATAGGAATAGTATCCAGGTGTCTATGTAACAGAAGCAGCTGCAGCACCCACATAATCATCCAAAATATATAGGAATTGTATCCAGGTGTCTATGTAACAGAAGCAGCCGCAGCACCCCCATAATCATCATCCTAAACATATAGGAATAGTATCCAGGTGTCTATGTATCACAAGCAGCGCCCCCATAATAATCCCAAATATATAGGAATAGTATCCAGGTATCTATGTAACAGAAGCAGCTGCAGTGCCCCCATAATAATCCCAAATATATAGGAATAGTATCCAGGTGTCTATATAACAGAAGCAGCTGCAGTGCCCCCATAATAATCCCAAATATATAGGGAAAGTATCCAGGTGTCTATGTAACAGAAGCAGCTGCAGCACCCCCATAATAATCCCAAATATATAGGAATTGTATCCAGGTGTCTATATATCAGAAGCAGCTGCATCGCCCCCATAATCATCATCCTAAATATATAGGAAAAGTATCCAGGTGTCTATGTAACAGAAGCAGCTGCAGCTCCCCCATAATAATCCCAAATATATAGGAATAGTATCCAGGTGTCTATATAAAAGAAGCAGCTGCAGCACCCCCATAATAATCCCAAATATATAGGAATAGTATCCAGGTGTCTATATAACAGAAGCAGCTGCAGTGCCCCCATAATAATCCCAAATATATAGGAAAAGTATCCAGGTGTCTATGTATCAGAAGCAGCTGCAGCGCCCCCATAATAATCCCAAATATATAGGAATTGTATCCAGGTGTCTATATAACAGAAGCAGCCGCAGTGCCCCCATAATCATCATCCTAAATATATAGGAATAGTATCCAGGTGTCTATATAACAGAAGCAGCTGCAGCACCCCCATAATAATCCCAAATATATAGGAATAGTATCCAGGTGTCTATATAACAGAAGCAGCTGCAGTGCCCCCATAATAATCCCAAATATATAGGAATAGTATCCAGGTGTCTATATAACAGAAGCAGCTGCAGTGCCCCCATAATAATCCCAAATATATAGAAATAGCATCCAGGTGTCTATATAACAGAAGCAGCTGCAGTGCCCCCATAATAATCCCAAATATATAGGAAAAGTATCCAGGTGTCTATATAACAGAAGCAGCTGCAGTGCCCCCATAATAATCCCAAATATATAGGAATAGTATCCAGGTGTCTATATAACAGAAGCAGCTGCAGCACCCCCATAATAATCCCAAATATATAGGAATAGTATCCAGGTGTCTATATAACAGAAGCAGCTGCAGTGCCCCCATAATAATCCCAAATATATTGGAAAAGTATCCAGGTGTCTATGTATCAGAAGCAGCTGCAGCACCCCCATAATAATCCCAAATATATAGGAATAGTATCCAGGTGTCTATGTATCAGAAGCTGCTGCAGCGCCCCCATAATAATCCCAAATATATAGGAATTGTATCCAGGTGTCTATATAACAGAGGCAGCTGCAGTGCCCCCATAATAATCCCAAATATATAGGAATTGTATCCAGGTGTCTATATAACAGAAGCAGCTGCAGTGCCCCCATAATAATCCCAAATATATAGGAAAAGTATCCAGGTGTCTATGTATCAGAAGCAGCTGCAGCACCCCCATAATAATCCCAAATATATAGGAATAGTATCCAGGTGTCTATATAACAGAAGCAGCTGCAGCACCCCCATAATAATCCCAAATATATAGGAATAGTATCCAGGTGTCTATATAACAGAAGCAGCTGCAGTGCCCCCATAATAATCCCAAATATATAGGAATAGTATCCAGGTGTCTATATAACAGAAGCAGCTGCAGCACCCCCATAATAATCCCAAATATATAGGAATAGTATCCAGGTGTCTATATAACAGAAGCAGCTGCAGTGCCCCCATAATAATCCCAAATATATAGGAAAAGTATCCAGGTGTCTATGTATCAGAAGCAGCTGCAGCACCCCCATAATAATCCCAAATATATAGGAATAGTATCCAGGTGTCTATGTATCAGAAGCAGCTGCAGCGCCCCCATAATAATCCCAAATATATAGGAATTGTATCCAGGTGTCTATATAACAGAAGCAGCTGCAGTGCCCCCATAATAATCCCAAATATATAGGAATTGTATCCAGGTGTCTATATAACAGAAGCAGCTGCAGTGCCCCCATAATAATCCCAAATATATAGGAAAAGTATCCAGGTGTCTATGTATCAAAAGCAGCTGCAGCGCCCCCATAATAATCCCAAATATATAGGAATTGTATCCAGGTGTCTATATAACAGAAGCAGCTGCAGTGCCCCCATAATCATCATCCTAAATATATAGGAATAGTATCCAGGTGTTTATGTATCACAAGCAGCCGCAGCGCCCCCTTAATTGTTCCAAATATAGTGTCAGTATAAGAGTAATATCCAGGGGTCTATATGTTAGTGTCAGCTACAGTGCCCCCATAATCATCCCAGGTGTCGATATAACAGAAGCAGCTGCAGTGCCCCCATTATAGCTCCAGGCACAGTGTCTCCATATCACTTCTATCCCGATGCCCCTATAGCAAAGTCACATTGACCCCATTATTGATGCACTTACATTGTGATGATTGAAGTATTGACCATATAACTGGTTGTCCTGGTGATCAGGGCCCCCTAGCACTGGAGACCCTTGTGTCTGGTGCCTGATCCCCCCTTTAATCCTCCCCCTTTAATCCTCCTTTCGTGTAGCGCAGGTAGTTTATTTGTACAGCGCCTGTGAATGTTACTAATAATACCACAATAACAACTGCAGGAATCTCACTCTCCAGCGGCACTTGTGAAAAGAGTCCTAGAAATAACATCCTTTACACCATGTGCCCGTCCTGGGCGCTGTCATAACACGGCGCAGATCTGTGGCCACTGCCGGCGGCTGCATACATAAGGTTATGTTCTGGTGTTTTGTGTCAGTAAGTGATGTGTTTTATCCTTGTATGTGTCTGTGTACACAGCGCATCCGCATCAGACATACACGGACGTCCCCGCCCCGGCTGTTATCTCTGAGGTGGCCATTAGAGTCTACAGGACTAATGGAAAATAACAAAATGTAGTTACTTTGTGTTCTATATGTGACGTGTATCATGTCTTACATTAGTTTACTTTCACTAGGGTGAATAATTTACCTATTATCACATATGTGGCAGAAAACTTGCCCCCAGAGCAGTTCCATGTAGGCGCCCACATAACAGTGCTAGTGCCAGTCATCCACGGTGCCCCTGTCATAGCGCCCATAACATCACCAAGTCTAGTCTATCTCGATTCCCCTGCCTATATTATCACAAGATGTAATGCCAATAAGAAAATGACCTCTCCGTATCCCCATAGCAGTTCCATATAGGTGCCCACATAACAGTGCCAGTCATCCATGGTGCCCCTTTAATAGCAACAACAAGGCATTTCGATCAATGTGACCCCATAGCAGAACTAGTCACAGCGCACACAGGGCTGGCACAGAATAATCCCATTATGTTTTATAAGAGGGTGCGATGTGTCACAACTTTCTGCGTTTCCTCCTTTAGGTGGTAATGACAAACGTCTTCCACTTCTGCCTCATCGCCATCCCCATGGTCTTCACCCTGTGCGTCTCCGGAGTCATCACTGACAGCATCTTAACCAAGGCCGTCCCTCCATCAGAGACTGGTATGTACTGGGCACTGGTATATACTGGGCACTAGTACAACAGGGTGCTGGTATATACTGGGTACTGGTATCTACTGGGCACTAGTACCAACATGGTGCTGGCATATATTGGGTACTGGTACCTACAGGGTGCTGGTATATACTGGCCACTAGTACCAACAGGGTGCTGGTATATACTGGCCACTAGTACCAACAGGGTGCTGGTATATACTGGCCACTAGTACCAACAGGGTGCTGGTATATACTGGCCACTAGTACCAACAGGGTGCTGGTATATACTGGGTACTGGTGTCTACAGGGTGCTGGTATATACTGGGTACTGGTGTCTAAAGGGTGCTGGTATATACTGGGTACTGGTGTCTACAGGGTGCTGGTATATACTGGGTACTGGTGTCTACAGGGTGCTGGTATATACTGGGTACTGGTGTCTACAGGGTGCGGGTACTTACTTGACACTGGTACCTACAGGTCACTGGTATATACTGGGCATTAGTGTCTACAGGGTGCTGGTGTGTTCTGGGCACTGGTATGTAAAGGGTGCTGGTATATATAAGGCACTGCTATGTACTGAGCACTGCTATGTACTAATTACTATTATATAATGAACACTGGTATATACTGGGCACTGGCATGTACTAGAGGCTGGTACTTCTTGGGCACTCAGGATGATACAGTGCCATGCAGTCTCTTTACCATGAAGCCCACAGTTCACACAGGGCGTCCCACCTGTCACTGACAATGCATGGACTAGGGTCATATAACGTGATTGTAAAGTCCACAATAAATCCTGAGAAGAGAGATGGGGCAGGTGTAGGACCCCTAGGGTATCCTCACTAGTACATGGTGGGGTAGTTAACCCCTAGGGTGACTGGACTGATCAGAAACCCAAACCTGAAGACCCATAGCGATGCGCTGACTGTACAATGATACATTCTAATGATTAATATGTCTCAAAACCTGCACAGACTACTCCCAGCTGAGGGTTTGTTACATTATCCAGCGGTAATCATCCTACACAGTCTCCAGGTGGATACAATTCACATGCACTGATACATTGTAGCATTGGGGGTAACAGGACCCCTGGTTTCATGATAATGGGGGTCTTGTAGACAATCAGCCATTGATATCTAATCCTTTACTCCCAATTCTACAAGGATCAGACCAGTTATTCTCTATTGTTTGTGGTTTCGTGTCTCCCTTTGGATTTAGGATGTTTCCGGGTAATACTGTACACACCCAGATCTCTCCTCAGGGGGGTATCACATTGCAGGGGTCTCTGGTGTCGGCCATGAATCCGCACATTCCTGTGTTTTGTGACATTGTGTAGAATTACCATTAGTCTTACATTATAAGCCCCAGGCTCCTGTAATGAAATACACAGAGACTTACCACTAATAATAGTCAGGATCTATCTGCGTTACTTCCCTGCAGTCACATACGTCAGATGTACAAGGAATTGTACTGATTGTTCTGCTGCTCTCATCCTTATCATGATCTCAGGGCTGCAGAGTGATCTTCACAGATCAAGAAGAGCAGAAACTAGGCCCTGGACTCCTGTAATGAAATACACAGAAACTTACAACTAATAATAGTCAGGATATGTCTGCAGTCACATACGCAAGGAATTGTACTGAGCTTCTGCTGCTCTCCTCCTTCTCATGAGCTCATGGGCTGCAGAGTGATCTTCACAGATCAAGAAGAGCAGAAATTGGTCCCTGGGCTCCTGTAATGAAATGCAAAGAGACATACAACTAATATTAGTCAGGATCTGTCTGCAGTCACATACATCAGATGTACAAGGAATTGTACTGAGCTTTTGTTTCTCTCATCCTTCTAAAGATCTCATGGGCTGCAGAGTGATCTCCACAGATCCAGAGAAACAGGGCTCCTGTAATAAAATACTCAGATATTTAACACTTATAACAGTAAGGATCTATATGCATTACTTCCTTGCACAAATTTTACTTAACTTCAGCTTTTATCTTTCTCATGATCTCGTGGGCTGCAGAGTGATCTTTACAGATCCAGAGGAGCAGAGACCAGGCTCCTGTAATGAAATACACACAGACTTGCCACTAATAATAGTCAGGATCCATTTTCATTATTTACCTGCAGTCACATATGTCAGATGTGCAACGAATTGTATTGAGCTTCTGTTGCTCTCATCCTTCTCATGAGCTCAGGGGCTGCAGAGTGATCTTCACAGATCCAGAAGAGCAGAGACTGGGCTCCTGTAATGAAATACTCAGAGACTTACTGATGATAACATTGAGGATCTGTCTACATTACTTTACCTTGTAATAAATTATACTGAACTTCTGCTGCACTCCTCCTTATCATGAGCTCACAGGCTGCAGAGTGATCTTCACAGATCCGGAGGCGTCATTAAAGTCCATCTATAAACTATCTCTTTCTTCTTTTCTCTTACAGGAGCGATGCTGGGAATCTGCGCCTCCATCCAACCCCTGACCCGGACCATCGGACCCACCATTGGGGGATATCTATATAAACATTATGGGGTCCCCTCCTTCGGCCTGTTTAATATTATAATCAATGTCTTATTATTAATGTATCTTATAAATACTCATCCGAAGCGGAAGACGGCAAAGAATAACTAAGCTGTAGAAGAACTTTTATATGCAGATTTTTTATATTTTTTAATTATTGCAAATCAAGATGATCTTAAAGGAGACCAGTCTGTAGCCCCCCATCATGTATAGTGAGTGCTGCCCCCGGGAGGACCATATACTGTCTATTAACCCTTCCTGGTGCCCAATCACCGACATTACCCATAAGGCTCCTGGAAGGAAGATGCCATTTTCCGAATATTTAGAATTGTTCTATAGAAATCGAGATGTTTGTATCACAATAGTAATAAATATTTACATAACAAGAGGTTCTGTGACGGAACACGGCGCTGGATACAATTGTAGCGACTGCTCGGCGGATGGATCAGGTTTCTGCAGGTTGTTACATTATTTACTTCCTGTTCCAGTTTTACTATAAATTTCTGATGTTTTTGGCCCTGAATCTGCAGCAATTTACAGTAAAACTGCACAATCCGCTCTCTGTGCGGCCGACCCTAGTGGGACTATATACCTACCCCTATCTACAGACTCGCTATTCTGAGGCTTGGCTTGTCCTGGGTAACCTTCATCCAAAAATGGGATTAGGATACACAACATAAATGGGTGTAAAGTTATTCCTCTATCCCGGGTGCTGAGTCCTGGGGGGAGTGTTACCATGATGAGTGCGAGGATAGTAACCTGAAAACCCAGCTCCAGATCCGGTCACTGCCCTGCTTTTTGGCAGAGGCTGATGCCCTTTCCCCACTGAAAACACATGCATGCTGAGCTCAGCCAGGTGTGCATGTGCATGGTCTAATCAGGAGGAATTGTTGTGTATAAACAGGGTCTAGAGGCGGTGCAGCTTTGACCCCAGTGACTAGATTTTACCCCAGCCCCCTCAGGGAGGCAAAGAAATGTCCTTTCTAGAATACCCTCTTTTATGTGAAATATAACCCGTTTACTTCTCAAAATCTTCTCCAAAGTCATGTGACTATAAGCAGACAATATTCATAGTCTGCAAGGGGATAGTCAGACGCCGGTATCTTCACTTCTATAGCACCTAGAGACATGCTGCTGGTGTCATATTAAAGTTAAGAATCACAAGAATCAAAGAATTTTGTGGTTCTTTGAGTTAAAGACATAGGGGCACATTTACTAACGGTCTGCAGACCGCATTTTCATTGTGTTTCCCGACTTTTTCGTTTTTGCGCCGCATTTAACAGGGTTTTTTAACGACTTTCATGCGACACAAATCGGGGGGGCATGGCCATCAGACAACCCGACTCATTCGGACTAAGCGCGGGATTTAACATTCAAAATTGTGTCGCAAGCCATGCACTTACATGCACCGGGAAGAAGATGTTGAACTCCGCCGGACCTGAGCGGGGAAGTGACACATGCAGGAAATTTGACGCACAATCTTAGTAAATCGTGGCAGCTCCGAATCCTTGTCGGACAACGCACCTCGGAGATCGTGACGGGATGGGTAAGTAAATGTGCCCCATAGTTGAAAATGTGAGCTCTAGATAAATATTCTTCCTTCCTGTTCCTCTGAACCAAAGGTAAAGGCATATGATATCACTACCCCCCTGCGGCATCCAAACTTGACTCATCTGTGTGAAAATATGACTCTTCTCTGCTCATTGTCACAGGACTTTAGAGAACATTTTGGTGTAGGGGGAGATTTCACATAAAAGAGTGAATTCAAGAAGGACATTTCATCCCTACCTGAGGGGGCTGTGAGTTTAGTGGGGTAAAAGCTGATGACAGGTTCCCTTTAAGTAAGAGCTCACATGATGGTAGGGACCCTGATACACAGTGGGGCCCAGCAGCTTCATCCTACTCCTCTGTTACTACAACTGGGAGAGAGAAGAGATGACTTTCGCCATCACATGACTTTCTATAAAGTGAGAAATCTTTACGAGGTTGTTGCGGTTTTATTGTGTGTAGCTGCCGCTGCTCATCCTCTATAAAGGGATCCGCACATCTGCTCCTAACACTGTAAACTCGGGATAAAAGGCAGAGGACCCGATTTATGGACCTTGTTACCAGTGTAATATACGCGAGTCACACACCGAAACTACAATCCACATTGTATGCGCTGTACGTATACAGGGAGCAGCATTGTACCCCCCCCCCCCCCCTACATAAGACATATGGATCTATAGATTGTAAGCTCCTTGGCTCTAGGCTCATGTCTTACTTCGTCTGTGATGGTCACAAGTAATCTCATGATGGAACAATCTCTATGCAGAGGTGTTGGGGATCTGTATCAGAAAAAAATAGCTTCAATTACACTAAAGATGTCCTCACACTGCTGTGCTCTGTGCTCTCTGCAGCCAGTGTTAGGTATCTCTTTGGAGAGATGTGTAATCAGACCTTTTAGGAGCAACAGGACTATGAAATATAGATTTACATTCCAGGACTGTAGCTTCTCTAAGTGCACTGGGGATGTATCCTCACACTGCTGTGCTCTGTGCTCTCTGCAGTCAGTGTTGGGTATCTCCTTGGAGAGATGTGTAGTCAGACCTTTTAGGAGCAACAGGACTATGAAATATAGATTTACATTCTAGGATTGTAGCTTCTCTAAGTGCACTGGGGATGTACCCTCACACTGCTGTGCTCGGTGCTCTCTGCAGCCAGTGTTAGGTATTAGAGATGTGTAGTTATACCTTTGTGTATGTTGTTAGTAGCAGCAGGACTGTGATATATGGATTTATATTCCAGGATTGTAGCTTCCCCAAGTACACTGGGGATGTATCCTCACACTGCTGTGCCCTTAGCTCTGTACATTGTGCTACTCTATATATCCTATCCCACCTCTGTAACAGGCTTCTTCTAGTTGAATACCACAGCTGTCAGGCAGAGCAGAGAGGAAGGGCTGTGGAGCAGTTTATTGCAGAGAACTAAGAGCACAGCAGTGTGAGGGCAAACTACAAGGGATCTGCTTGCCGCTTCCCCGTTGGAGGCTTATCTGTTCTTTGTACACACGGCATGTAGCTATTTCTGTTGCAGCGCTCAGGAGTATAATAAACCTCTAAGTGTTGTATACGGCTGCAGATTATCGCTATAAACCTTTTGTTAATATTTAAGATGCAAAAATAAATGACATAATATTCTCATAAGCGCATGTTTCCCTCAGCACCTACCTCACTGAGGTGTCACAATGGTTATGGCAGTTAGTTGTTTATTGTGTTTTATTTATGAAACAGGAGGCGCTGGATGAACAAAGTCAAAGCTTCTTAGAAATGTAGCAAAATGTTCTGGCATCAGGGCCAGGACCTGCTGCAGCTTCAAGAGGGATTTCTATTGTGAGAACAGAGGTCATGCATCCCCTTTGTGGAGCAGCGGACATGCATCCCCTGTGTGGAGAGGCGGACATGCATCCCCTGTGTGGAGAGGCGGACATGCATCCCCTGCGTGGAGAGGCGGACATGCATCCCCTGTGTGGAGAGGCGGACATGCGGCCCCTGTGTGGAGAGGCGGACATGCGGCCCCTGCGTGGAGAGGCGGAGATGCGGCCCCTGCTTTGAGAGGCGGACATGCGGCCCCTGTGTGGAGAGGTGGACATGCATCCCCTGCGTGGAGAGGGGGACATGCATCCCCTGTATGGAGAGGCAGAGATGCAGCCCCTGTGTGGAGAGGGGGACATGCGGCCCCTGCTTTGAGAGGCGGACATGCGGCCCCTGTGTGGAGAGGTGGACATGCATCCCCTGTGTGGAGAGGCGGACATGCGGCCCCTGTGTGGAGAGGCGGACATGCATCCCCTGCGTGGAGAGGCGGACATGCATCCCCTGTGTGGAGAGGCGGACATGCATCCCCTGTGTGGAGAGGCGGACATGCATCCCCTGTGTGGAGAGGCGGACATGCGGCCCCTGTGTGGAGAGGTGGACATGTGGCCCCTGTGTGGAAAGGTGCACATGCATCCCCTGTGTGGAGAGGCGGACATGCGGCCCCTGTGTGGAGAGGCGGACATGCATCCCCTGCGTGGAGAGGCGGACATGCATCCCCTGTGTGGAGAGGCGGACATGCGGCCCCTGTGTGGAGAGGCGGACATGCGGCCCCTGCGTGGAGAGGCGGAGATGCGGCCCCTGCTTTGAGAGGCGGACATGCGGCCCCTGTGTGGAGAGGTGGACATGCATCCCCTGCGTGGAGAGGGGGACATGCATCCCCTGTATGGAGAGGCAGAGATGCAGCCCCTGTGTGGAGAGGCGGACATACAGCCCATATGGCGAGGGGTGGACATGCAAGCCTGGCCTTCTCCATTCAGAGAAGACTCAATATCTAAGTCTCTGAGCTCAGTTATTTTTAGATGATTCCTGTGGAAATGCCATAAATATCCCAGGTGGGAAAATCCCTTCAACTAATAGCTGCCAGAGCGCACCATGTATGAACAGACGCCAACATGACGCTGCGTGTTACCGTGTGCTTGGCGGTTACATAACATGTGCGCATTACAAGACGTAACCAAAATATTACAGATAATTATCGAGGGTTTCCTCATCTGATTGTAGATGATGGGTGAGGGAGCAGCGGGTGACGCACCATCACATCTCGATGACATCAGTCACAGGTTACATCACATAAGAGATTACACAGAACAACGCGTATCACTATATCTATATGTGTATAGCAACTACTCTGTACAACTACAAGTACCAGCATGTCTTGTTTTAAATGGTATCAACAGGTGAGACCGTGCAGATGTTAGTAGCTAGTGTTGTTAGTAGCAGCAGGACTGTAGCTTCTCCAAGTGCACTGTGGTGTGTCCTCACACTGCTGTGCTCTGTGCTCTCTTCAGCCACTGTTAGGTTGGCGAGGATTGGAGAAGCTACAAATGTGGAATATCAATCCATATATCACAGTCTTGCTGTTACTAACAACACAAAGGTCTGATTACACATCTCTTCAGGGTTAAAACATACAACTGGCTGCAGAGAGCTAACATCAGAGCAGTATGAAGAGAAGCTCCTAGTCTACTAGGAAACGCTACAATCCTGGAATATGTATCCATATTTCACAGTCCTGCTAAAGGCTAAAGAGAGAGCAAGGAGCACAGCAGTGTGAGGACACAAGTGCAGTTGAAAAAGCTACAATCCTAGAATATAAATCCATATATCACAGTCCTGCTGCTACTAACAACATACAGAGAGGTCCGATTACACCTCTCTCCAGGGACAATACATAACACCGGCTGCAGAGGGCCCAGATATTGTCTAGGGATGATATAAAATTACATTTTGATTTATTGTATGATAACTCTGTGGTCCATAAGAACACCCCAGCCCTAACCCCCCTCCCCCCCCCCATGTCATCTGTATGCCCTAAAAGATCATTCGGAAAGCACAGCAACCCCCTATACATCATTATATTATAGAAAGTTCTAGTACTTTCAGTTACTATTTCCTCCACTGAATGGAAACATTCCTGTAATGGCTTTTTCCCAGCTGAGGGTTTGTTACTATTGTAATCAAGCAAGAAATTCCTCTGTGGGCTGAACACATCAGCAGCACAAATCTCTCTCCTGATAGTTTGATACAAGGGGGTTATTAATCATATAAGGCGGCTCCTTGGGACGGTTCTATGTCTATTTTTGGAGCTTCGCTGCCCATCAGATCCATTAAAGTGGTTTGCCACTTTAATAAATGTTCTTATGGTCTATTTTCCATCTTGGATTTTTTTTTTTTCAAAAAGTCCCAAAAAAGTCTCAAAATGCATAAAAAGTCCCAGCACATCCACCAGCAGGGACTGCAGTAACTGTGAGACTTTTTATGGGACTTTTTGCAGAAGACTGTGGCTTTCCACAATGTTACTACTAGTAGCAGTTTTATGTTTACTCCAGATTAATGATGGGTGGAAATAGTCCTGTGAGACTTTTTAGCAGTGAGAAGTCCCAAAAAACATCAATGGGGCTTTTTTTTGACACTTTTATTTACACTAAAAACAGGAAAACCAATGATAAATAACTCCCAATGTATCAGTGTAAATAAAATGTATCCATACAGAACGGTAATGCATATAGCAGACCCGGATCCAGGGTCCAGCAGGGTCCTAAGGTCATGACCCCTGCCCTGTCTGGTCTGTAGGACTCGATTAATAGACTGGAGCGCAGTCACTTAAAGGGCCGTTCCATACATGTAATATGAATTGGATACATTTATGACTCTGCTATAATAAGGCGGATACACTTCACGGCACATAATAAATTCCCTGGTTATCGCCCCGCGGCTGTGTGGATTGTAATCAAGGAATTCCCCTTCTGTACTCTGTACGGTGACGTATCGCTGCCTTGTCTTGTAACGCCGCTATATACTGTACACGCCTGCCCTCATCTTACATGACACGGGAGGTTCACACACGCCATGTCTCATACCCCTCCCCATTCCTACAGACTCAGCAATCACATGCTCCCGTCCTACATATGGACCCCCCACTATTATAATGGGCACCCCCTACACATTAAGCAGGACTCAGGGTGCACGTATAGGAGGGAAGGCGCCCTGACACTTCTTATCAGTAGGAAAAGTTAAAGGCGATGATAAAGGGCAGGTGATTAGGCCAGTCATGGGTCCTGGGCTGTATAAAAATTGTCGGCCATTATAAGTCTTACTTTTTAATGACATTTGAAAGGAGGGAGACTCTTCTGTCCACTTCTACAGTTTGTGAACCTTTGCAGGACCTTCAAAGGTCCTGGAAGGACCCTGGTATAAGTATGCATTGAGGATTTCATGGCTGGAGGTCCTTCTCCTTATTATCAGTATCTAACTTGGAGATTGGTTCCGGTGGTCGTGGGCCCCGGGCAGCTGCCCAAACCACCCATATTATAATCCGCTGATAAAGGAGCTCTCCAGCTTCCACCCACAGGACTGGTCATCAGATAGGCGGGGGTCTGACACAAGACCCCACCAATCCAGACCCAGAAGCTATTCTCTGAGTTTGCAGGGCACCAGAATAAACCGAAGGGTGAGGGTCCCTTAGAGTCAGCCCCCCACTAATCAGATATCCTCAGGTTAAGTCATCAACATCCATAAGCAAAACTTTCAGAACTTTCTACATATTATGAAGACATAACTTATGAGCGCTGTGCCCCATCGGCTTTCTTCTCTCCCACCAATCACAGGTCACTAGAATATCTCCAAAAGTTTATAAAATTGTAGCTACCCTGCAACATTTATATAGTTCTGTCTTATTAAAAGCTCTTGTGCAATATGGAGCAGGTGGGGTATGAAGGATAGCGCCCCCACACCTGCTCAACATATGGTCGGCACCCCCACACCTGCCCGACATGGTGGGCGCCCCCACACCTGCTCAACATATGGTCGGCACCCCCACACCTGCCCGACATGGTGGGCGCCCCCACACCTGCTCAACATATGGCGGCACCCCCACACCTGCTCAACATATGGTCGGCGCCCCCACACCTGCCCGACATGGTGGGCGCCCCCACACCTGCTTCACATGGACAGCACCCCGGGCGGTTGCATGTCCTGCGTGGTGGTAGAAGCGGCCCTACTCTTAAAGGAGTTTCCAAAGAGTACGAGATCCGTAACCTTTACTTAGGATAAGCCATTCATTTATGGTCAACGGGGGTCTACAGGCATGTGACATAACATCCACAGGTCACATGATCTGCTTACAGCTCAGGCTCATTCAAATTAATGGGACAGACCTGCAATACCAAATACAGCCACTATACAATGAATTCTGTGCTGTTCTTGGTAAGCAGTGAAAAGACCAAGTAGTGTGGTCTCTACAATCAGATGATCAGTATTGATGACCTTTACTAATAGCTCATCAATATTTAACCCCTTTACCCCTTACTAGAAAGTTATATGGAAGCTATGGAATCTATAGTATTTGATCATCTTGCACATTATTGTTGCTGGATTTAAGAACTGGAACAATTTATCCCCAACAAACTCTGGAATCTTAAATCTAACATAAGTGGCTCATTGTGTACTGTAGGGCCCAACGTCTATGTAGGGCCCCTATTACATATAAAGGGACTTCAGAGGGACTTGGCTATAGATGAGGTGGTCAGAAGTTTATGGAAACTTTGATAACTTCATCCAGTAAAGCTCAAAGTCATAGAGTAAATTATGCTTCAAAGGGAAGCAGCTAAAGGTCAAACTTTGGGTGTCACCGGCTGAAGACGTCACCTTAGGAAAGTTCAGCGGCAGCATAAGAGCCGTGAATGATACCAGTCACATGAATGGATGTATCTGGAGGTTCTCCGAACAGGATATATGAGATCCAGTAGTGGTCATGGGGACACACACTATTCTAACCTGACAATTTAATCCTTCAATACAATAGACTCCCAACATCTCTCTGCTTCTAAAACTACAACTCCCAATTGTAATCGCAGAATATAATCCCCTTTCACGGTCCATTCTATGGTTCTATAACAAAATTAGGTACAGTAATGGGTCTCTGTTTGACCCCTACTATGGGTTTCCCTTACTTTTATGAAATATGAGCTTGTTTTCTGGGTGTTTTGTTCTACTAAACATACAAAACATGCAGATTTCGTATCAAAAAATTCTTTTTTAATATAATAATAAGTTAACATCTCAAATTACATTCATTACGAAATTACCGGCATTGAAATGGAACAACGTATATATATATATTAAGAGGGAAAGCTTTGGAAATAAATAGATACATATACAGACGAGACTATCCAATAAATTATCCGACCCTGATCCGGTCTAACGTTGCATAAGGCTTTTCCCCGCGGATAAATAAATAACACTAAGCAAATAGTGAAGAATCTTCCATCATCATCATCATCATCATGGTTGCTCAATCGTCAGCTCTTCTGGTTAGGCTCCAGCGATCAATGCACATAGAAATCTTGCTCAACTTGCTTTGTCCTTGTAAGGAAGTGGCTTCCTGTCTTCGGAGCCAGCGCTTTGGCCTCGGCTTTCTTATTTGGTCCATAACACATGGGCGCTGCAAGGGACAAAGGGGCGAAAAGTTAATACCAAACTCTTATGTAATACAGATGAGTAACTAATCCATAGACTTATAACTAATATTACTACTCAATAGCCATGACTAGAGCTTGTCCAGCCAATTAATAACCTGTGACATAAATATAATTATGCAACAAATAGGATATTAACACAAATCCCCTATCTAAAGTAAATTATATTTTCCTAAATGTAAAAAAATCAATAAGATTAAAAAAAAAAATGTTCTTCATATTTTGTAAAATTGGAGCAAAAAAAAAAAAATATATATATATTTTTTTTTTAATTATTATTATTATTTTTTAATAATTCTGGATTTATTACAAAGTATATTTTAAAAATCCTGTATTTTTTTTTTCATTTTAATTGCAAATTGGATTGAAAGTTTTTAGAACAATTTTTGGAACACTATTAAATTACAATTCATTAAATTAATAAATATCTGAATATAAATGGAGACATTTCCTGAAGTATTTATAGGCTTTTGGACATATTAATTAATCTTATCCATTAATAGTTATTCATGTAAGACCGGTGTTACTTTTACTTTTTTTCGGTAAATATTTGTAACAGATAACTGAATTTTTATTTTTTTTTCAAAATTAGAATTAAGATTTTGGAAATTTGCCTAAATGTATTAACTAGTGCAATAAAGAAGATAAAAAGCCTGGCCTGAACACGCTCTGAGACTCTTCCTGTAGAAAGCACATGGCAGCAGAGCAAAAATCTCTTCCTGTTTCTCCTCATTTTTCATCCGTCTCTACCCTCACATTACGTCTCTGTGAGAACTTGTCTCTCCTTAGGTTGAAGAATCTCATGTAATTTCTCAACCCACACCCCCAAATATACATTGACTACCAATAGCCGACTACTTATCTAGATCCATCCTTTTATCTATAAAGGAATAATTTATTTCCGAAATGTAACAAACTGTTAATATGACGTTTTTATATACTTTGTAGCCAGTGACATCGAGTGACATCCAGTGTCCAAACTTAATGGGTTAAAAAAGGTTTAAGAAACTACTGAAATCCAAATAATATTTGAATATACAAGAACTAGGCTGTATGTCACTCAATGCCAGCTGGTAGCAAGAAAGCCCTTGCTTGTGGCTTCTTGAGACATGTGCCGGCACGTTGGGCCACCTTCTTAAGATCTTGGCATGGGTAATGTAGACTTGTTCTCACCTGTATGGTAGGGTGCTGTTGCATGAATCCAGTCTCTGGATCACACACACGGGGCCACCCTCCTCTCGCTGTTCTGACGCGACCTAAAATGTTGGATGGCCTTCTTGTTCTGGAAGTCGATCAACGCCATGGTGATGGCGGCGTTCCAACAGCTTTCATCCGGGCATCGGAAATCGATCTCCTTATTATCGGTGGTGACGATGGTGAAGTAGATGTACTTTCCCGTCCGCTCAACACAATCCAACTTCTTGATGGACTGGAACTTAAGCTCCTTGCACTTGGTCTTCTTCTGGCTGTCGGCGAACATGTTGAGGCTATCCTTGGTCAAGACGCATTGCTTCTTCCTCCAGAACTGTAGGAGGTTGTCGCTCCTTTTCTCCAGTTCTCCTTCCATAATCACCTCTGTGTTGAGCTGCATTTTCATTCTCTGGGTGGTGGGAAGGTTGGGAGATGTTGTGGATGCAGGGTCTACTGGGAGCTCCTTGAAGACGAGTGAAGGGGTCTTCTTAGCCAGTTGAGGATAGTCCTAGGCAGAGGACCTTGTAGTTGTGTCTCCGGCTATGGCTGGGAGCGTGAATGAGAAGAATGAGAAGCTATGTTAGAATTTATGTCACCGGTTCACCACTCCCTCCCATCCTTCCCAGTGACAGGCTCAGGAATGCAGTTCCGCCCAGAGCTTAGTCACTGGTCTGGCCCAGTGTCTGCGATTGAACTCACGCAGCGGCACACCCACTGCAGCTAACCCTTGCTTCATTCATAAGTGCAGTCAGGCAGCGGAGGAGAGTCGCTCCTGTCACATCGCACAACTCGCCATTGACACATAACAACCGTTCCTACGCCGCAACAACCGTAACCATTTCCACTTATTGACACTAATTTGGCACTTTTTTTTCCGATGTGGCAAAAAAATATAATAAAAAAAAAAAAATCGAACAACAAATGTTACATTTTAGCAAATAGTTTCGATAAAGAATCTAATAGAATACAGGCCTATAGGTATCCATGGTTTCAGACTACAAATAGATACATTGTAGTCAGATCATGTATACGGTTATTGCAGAACTTAATATTCTTGTTACTCTAGCTCCATAATGCATGATGGGTATTGTAGTGCGCAATTCATTTAATTGTAAGTAGACTTTTGTTCAGATTTAGTTCTGGCACCGTATGGGTGGCTTGTCGGTGCCATCCTTGGGACTGTGGAGTGAAATCTGCCTGTAGGTACTTGTAGTTCCACAGATGAAGATGAGAGCCTGATAATTTTACTGTTTTTTTAATGCACTGCTGTAATTGGAAAAACAAGGCATGATGGGTCTTGTAGTGCGCGATTGATTAATTGTAGCTAGACTTTAGTTCACTATCCCAGCACTGTATAGGTGGCTTGTTGGTGCCATACTTGGGACTGCAGAACAAAATCTACTTGTTGGCACACGTACTTCCACAAAGGAAGATGAAAGCCTTGATCATTTTAATTTTTTTTGCAATGCACTAAAGTAATTGGAAAAACAAGGCATGATGGGTCTTGTAGTGCGCATTTGATTAATTGTAGCTAGATTTCAGTTCACTTTCCTGGCACTGTTATTGGTGCCACCCTTGGCACCCAGCACCCTGACAATCCTGTAGAAGGAAAACTTCAACCTAGACAGAAGGATATGTATGTGCTAATATTCCCAGGGCATGCTGAGATATGTAGTACTATAATAGCAAGGCATTGTCATTTAGAAAATGTCATAGTGTCAGCTGTGACTTGTAGTTCTACAATGGCACAAGTTACTGTAGTCACTGTGTGGGGTGTCCTATTACATAAAGTGGTCCTCCATATGTCTGGAGGGTAGGTACACGTGCCCGTAGTGCAGCGCTATGTAGCTTCCTGACACCCTGCTGAGACAATGCCGGTTTGATACGGTCTGAGCTGGTTTTCCCTGTTTTGTTTAGCGGCAGAGATGGTGCGCTGATACCTGCAGTCCCTTAAAGGGGAATTCCATCTAACACAGAACTGAATGCTCAGAGATGTAACTGACATGGCATCAACATCCCCCAACATATGTCCCCTTATCGCCAGCTGCACCATAATATGTCTCCTTCACTGTAATATACCCTCTCAGTGCACCCCCACCATCATATATCCAATAGCATAGTGCCCCATCATACTCTATTATATGCCCAATCCATGGCTCCCAATACCATAATGTTCCTCCTTAGTGTTCCCTTTGTGCCCCACACACCATAATATAGGGCACCATAACACCTCCTCCTTAATGTGCCCCCACTGGAATATGCCCCCTTATATTATATATTATATACATTATATACATGATAAGGGACATGTTCCGCAGCCCCTAAGTGATGGCAGGTGCTGGGTGCTGGTTACAGTCCATACAAGGGGGGCATCTTCTGGGTCACATGATCAGCATTAGAGATAATGGAATGTATATTCTGTGCCGCTCGTTAGTAATTCAGTAATTTACTATACAGGCCATTAGTAAGTCAATAGCACTTATCTCCTGAGAGCAGCTGCTTTGTCCTTTCATCTCCTTGTCTGATAAGATCTGAAGGGCCTGAGGGTTTGTGTCTCCCTTCTGGGATGTGTACAGTTCCTTGTCCATGTCCATCACTGCACTCAGTGTCTAGAACTTGGTTGCTTTCTCTAGCAACAGCGCCACACCTGTCCGCAGGTGATGTGTGGTAGTGCAGCTCTGACCTAATTCACTTAATAAAGTCCCCTACACATTGCTGATTTCACTTTTTGGGGTGATGTGGAAGTTTGTGCACTCCCTTTAAGTGATGTGGGATGTAATACACTCCCTTTAAGCGGTTACACATCCCTTTAAGGATGCGCTTTTAATACAATGTATCATCCAATCTTGTATCCTTGTTATGTGCTGGATACATTGTTACATTGTCATCTTCTGGTTTAAGTGTTTGGTAATTAATCTGACCCTTGGCTTTAGGTGTTGGTAATTGGGTGACACGCACCCACAGACGATTACTGGTAGCGGAGCGTTATAGGATGACTGAGAGGTTTCCCACGCGCCTCCCATTGTTCACCGGACACTCCCTGTAGCACCTTCCAACAGCAGCAGCACTAAACCAGACCCAGGTGGATACAGGAAAGCCTGAGATGTCCCTGACATTGTACACTGTAACCTTATGCTACTGATACATTGTAACGACCCCTCCCCTGGACCACGGCTACTGTATCATTCCAACATCTGGAGCCTGATACATTTTAAAATCCAATATATTTCAGTAGTGGTTGTCACCCAGCTTTTTTATAGCCCAGATCTCCAAATCTTCATTTCGCAGAGGGAGATTTTAGAGCAGAATTGAGTTACAGAAGTGCCACCCAGCTTTCCAATACTCCAGAATGACGCTCCACAGTGAAGGATATTTCTAGGATGTAGGATATAGCTAGGTAGACCTGAGAACTCAGGACCATAGCTAATGTAAAAGGGTAGTGGTGGCAGCCATATTGGTTGTCACCCAGCTTTCCAATACTCCAGAATGACAGCTATGTCCAATCCTGCTCCACAGTGAAGGAAATTTCTGCATAGCTAGGTAGACCTGGGACCTCAAGACCATAGCTAACATAAAAGAGGTAGTGGTGGCAGCCATATTGGTTGCTACCCAGCTTTCCAATACTCCAGAATCACAGCTATGCCCACAGTGAAGTATTTTCCTTCATAGCTAGGTAGACCTAGGTCCTCAGGTAATGTAAAAGGGGTAGTGGTGGCGGACATATTTGTTGTTACCCAGCTTTCCCATAAACAAATATAATTAAAGGGGTTGGCAGCTGATTTGGATTTTCCTCTGCCTCACCAGAGGGGGAGCTGTTTAGGAGAGAATGGGGGTCCTACGCAGGGGACCTCCGGTATCAAATCCATATATCATAATGGACTACATGCAGAGAGGCTATCTATATGAAACTATCCCTTTAAGAGAATTCCCATAGATAGTAATGATAAGATATAATATATATATATACACCAGTATTGGGTTCCCTGATGTTGTCCGATCCGATTAGCGGTCCTATAACCAAGAAGAGATCGATGTCCATATATGTTCTATTTTCCATTCCTTTGGGTGGGATTGGCGTCTATCAGGACATCCGGTGGATATGCCATAAATGTCCTATATGGGGAAATATCCTTAATAAATGGGATTTATATGGTAGATTCTTAGAGGAGATTAGCATTAGGGTTCTATAGGGCTCCGATAATGCGGATACGTGTCAGTGGATAGAATGCAAGTGAATAGTGCGTGCCGTGTCCTGTCCTGAAGTGGATCCCATAAAAACACTATAAACAGGCGGCCCACGTTGAGCAGGAATACTGCGCAGATCCCCTCCATGTTTACATACAACACCTGACACTCCGCGCAGTGACCGCACGCTTCCTATGTCATGTCTGCGGCGTTTCGTAAAAAGAAATTTCTCATAAACGGATCCTCACAGCTAAACAATGGGGCCTTGTGACGCGCCTTCTATAGGGGACACAGGGCTTTGCACATGTAAGGACATGTCCCAATGCTGGAATTTGCCTTCTCTACTGTAAATAAATGTTCCTCCTACGCCTCGCTCGCTCCCAGATGAAATCTGATACGTGCCGGAGCTGTAATCTGAAGGGACGCCCTGGAGAGCTCATTCTTAATTTTCTGGGCGTTTACAGAGAAAAAAAAGCAGAAGAATTGACTCAGGGCCAGTTGTTCCCACACACCCTTTAATTCCCTTTCTGGGACTTAGGAATGGTGGGAGAAGCTGGGAATGGGAAGGAATGTCCTCACAGGAATGTCATCCATGACTGTGGTGATGGCCGTTACATTATCACCTATTGTAATAACGGGGGCTCAGATGAGATGGAGATGAGAAGGAGAAGATGGAGATGAGTTGGAGAAGATGCCTACAGATAGACACATAGGGGCTCATTTACTAAGGGCTCCGCGGCCGTACTTTCATCGGGTTTCCCAAATGTTTCCGTTTTGCGCCGTATTCCGCCGGGATTTTGCTGCACGCAATCGGATCTCGCCACACCGGCACCGGCTTTCACGCAGCAGAAATCGGGGACATGGCTGTCGGACAACCCGTCGGATTCGGGAAAAAACACGGAATTTAAAAAACGAAAAGTGTTGCAAGATCAAGCACTCACGTGTACCGAGAAGAAGAAGGTGAACTCTGGCGGACCCCGGCGGAGCAGCGACACCTACTGGATATCGGGCGCACAACCTTAGTGAATCCTGGCAGAACCTGAATCCTCATCGGAGAAGGCGCCGCGGGATCCCGACTGGACCGGGTAAGTAAATGACCCCATAGTGTCCTGTCAACAGTAGTACGGTTATTGTCTGTGACCATTGCTTGGAAGAAAGTTCTATGGGAGACTTTTCTCAGTAGCCAGGGACACAAGTCTTCTTGGGGTCCCATGGCCACCTAAACTACCCACCAAATTTTAGACTCTGAAGGACCTTGACCCATGAAATCCTCATACATCTCTTCCTGCTCTCAATAAACATGAAAGTCCTCCAAAGATCCAGAAATCACAGATTGAAAGCAGCAGAAGGGACACGTCCTCCATTCCCCAATAAACTGAGTCTAGCATCATATGTGGGAAGTGAATTCCAGACTTGTAGGGGCCGTAATATTCCTACAGCCCAGGGGCCATGTCTTAATCCGTGCCCTGCAGGTGACAAACCAGTGTAGACAGGAAAGACCCCTGGACCTGAAGACCAAGCCCTTGCATCATCTTGAAGAGAGGTTCGAGCAATGGAAAAATGTTGAATATGGTGGTTTGGCCTTGGGACTGTTGTCACTTGTGCTAATTTTTTAGAGAGAAAACAGGAAAAAGTAACAAAACAGAGGAAACAGAGATGAAAAAACCTTGGCACCATTTGTTTACAGACTTAAAGATCAAGTCAATGGATGTGGTGGGCATTGATTGGAAGAGTGGTCTCCTGGTACTTCTTCTTATTTCCATCTGTTATCACTTGCGGCCAATTATAATAGAAAAAAAACATGCACAAGTGACACAACAGAGAAAAACACACAAGAAAAACTCCTGGTATTACACGTAGATGGACTTTAAGACCAACTCACTGGAAGTTCCAAACACTGATGGGAAGGGTCAGGTTTCTTGACCATTTTTTCCCTCTGTCGTCACCTGTGCCCATTTTTTAAAGGAAAAAATAGGCACAGGTAACAAAACAGAGGAAACAGACTGGCAATCTGACGAATTTGAAACATAACCTTGAAGGCCACGTTGCTGGTTATTGTGGTCATTAAGGAAGAGTGGTCTACTTGTGCCTTGTCTTGACCATTTTACTTCTTGTTGCCACCTAAAGAGCAAGCCAATGTACGTGACTAATGATTGGAAGAGTTGTCTTATAGAAACTTTTCTCTGCATTTCTACAGAAATAGGCACAGGTAAAAAAAACAGAGGAAAGAGACAGGAAAGACCACCATTAGTTCAAAGACTTGAAGACCAAGTTACTGCATGTGACCAATGATTGAAAGAGTGGTCTACTGATACATTTTCTTGACCGTTTTACTTCCTGTTGTGGCCATTGATTGGGAGAGTTGTCTACTGGTGCCTTTACTTTATGTTGCCACTTGGGGCCATGTTTTGGAGAAGAAACTGGCACAGATGACAAAATATAGGAAACATAGAGAAAAGCCGCCTGGTGCTATTCATTATGGACTTGAAGGCCCTGATGTGACCATTAATGGGAAGTATGGTCTACCAGTAAATCGTCTAGATGGATTTTCTCTCTGTTGTCACCTCTGCCTAATTTCAGAGGATGAACAGGCGCAGATGACAAAAAGGGGAAAGGCAGATGGAAAGATGCCTGTGGCTATTCACACATGGACATGAAGACCAAGTTGATGGATGTTGTAGCTATTGATTGGAAGACTTGTCTACTGTAGGATTTTCTTGAGTATTTTACTGTCCGTTGTCACAATGTCCATTTTTGAGGGCAAAAACAGACACGAGTAACAGCGTAAAACAGACAGAAGATGTCCTATACTAGTCATACATAGGGGGTCATTTACTAAGGGCCCGATTCGCATTTTCCCGACGTGTTACCCTAATATTTCCAATTTGCGTCGATTTTCCCTGAATTGCCCCGGGATTTTGGCACACCAATCGGATTGTGTCGCATCGGCGCTGGCATGCACGCAACGGAAATCGGGGGACATGGCCGAACGAAAACCTGACAGATTCGGAAAAACCGCCGTATTTAAAAGAAAAAAAGTGCTGCTGGACTTGCGCTTACCTTCACCAGGATTAGGCCGGTGAACTCCAGTGCATTCCGGCGGGCCTCGGCGGACTTCAGCGCAGCAGCGACACCTGGTGGACGTCGGAGGAACTGCCTTAGTGAATCCTGGCCAGACTCGAATCCACCGCAGAGAACGCGCCGCTGGATCGCGAAGGGACCGGGTAAGTAAATCTGCCCCAATAAGTCTTGAAGACCAAGGAGGGACTAATGGTTAGAAGATTGGTCGACCAGTGACTTGTTGGCACCTCTGGCCAATTTCTATGTTTGGTAAGAACAGATAAAAACAGACCAAAACTGGACTTTTGAGGTTCTATGGTTCACCCAGACACCTGGGTCCCTGAAATCGGCAGAGATGGCCAGTGTGCTGGGGCCAGGGAGCTTATGATGACTTATCTCCATTGCTGATTTGACATCTGTCCAATCTTAGTTTCCCCCTTGAGGCTCCACATTGCCAAATGCTTAGTATTGTTTAACAATCTCCTCGAATTCTCATAAGAGATATCTTGGAGTATAGGACATGGTGAATTCTAATGCCCCATCCTTTGTTGCCCCTGAAGACAAGTCACCACAGACAACTACAGAAGATGTATGGGAACCTATAGACGGCTATACGTAACTTGCTCTTATGTTATTCAATATGAATGAGATGAAAACCAGAAAAATAAAGTCCTAAACTCAGACTCTTGTCTTGTTTACAGTGTCCTTCATTGTCTTTGACTTGTCACGGTCACTGCACGTTCTTATCTAGAGCCCATAATGGAGGTGAGTCATTGTCCTCAACCGGATCTAAGGTCCTTCACCTAAGTGACGCATGGATCTGGTTGGAGATTGCATATCACATCCATATAGACACCTGCATAGACTGAAAGTAGACTGCACCTCATCATGAGACCCATTACCAGGGTAGACCCATTACCCTGCTCCATGTACAGAGCTGAGTGACTTGTTTTTTGTGGTCCTGTTCTGTATTTGAGTCGGTATATGTTTATGTACAGGGTCTGGGGTCTACATTTAGTATTTATCTTGCATGTAAGATCAGAGGCCATTTTTATTTAGTGAGTTTGTATTAGTTTCTGGGGTCTCTATTACTTTGAAGAGTCTTACCAGGAGTCAGTCTTTGTTTAGAGGTTCTGGTCCATTTACTGGTCTGGTCTGTTTTTTTTTTTTAATTTATTTAAGAGGTTGGTCTGGGGTCTGTATTTGTTGAGAGCTTCTGGTCTGGGTCTGTGCTTGTTTAGGGGATCTGATAATAGGTCTGTATTTGTTTAGTGGTCTGGGGTCTGTATTAGTTTAGGAGGTCTGATAATAGGTCTGTATTGGTTTAGTGGTCTGGGGTCTGTATAAGTTTATGAGGTTGGTCTTGGATCTGTGTTTGTTTATGGGTTTGGACAGGGTGCTGTATTAGTTTGGGGATTTGTATTTGTTTAGAGCAAATAACATGGACTCTACATCTATTGAAGGCTCTAGTCTTTATTTGTTAAGGGGTTTGGGCTGGGGTCTGTATTTGATGGGGAGGTCTTTATTTGGTTAGTAGTCGAAAGTCTGTAATTGTTAAGAGGTCTGGGGTATATAAAGGGTTGAGTCATAAGTCTTCACTGATTTAGTGATTTGGTTTGGGGTCTTTATTGGTTTTGGTGGTCTGATCAAAGGTCACCTTCTTGTTTTTGTTTGGGTTCTGGAGTTATATTTGTTAAGGGGTCTGGGATCTTTATTGGTTAAGGTATTTTGGCCTGTGGTCTGTATTGGTTTTGATGTTCTGGGGTCTGTACTTATGTACTCGTCTGTAATTGTTCATACAATTCCATTACCTATGGTAATGCTCCATGTAGATGCTCCAATTCTGAGAATCTCCTTGTTGTTGCTATAGGAAGGAGAACATATACAGTATATGAGTTTAGTCCATAGGTAACAATTATAAAAATCTATTAACATTTATATCATCTATGAATCTCCTCTGGGAACATTTTACAAACACTGTATGTTTTATGTGACAAATTCCCAGGAGCGGCCTGAACCAGTAAAGAGCCATCCATTCCCAGTGCTCGGGCTGCGTTCCCACACATGGATGGGGCAGGGTGGATATCCTCAGGATCCTCCCTCCTTTAATCATGTCATTAAAGAAAAAAGAGGTTAACGACTCGAGTTGTTGTATATAATCAGGTGTTATTAACCTGTGAGCGGCTCGGATAATCGGCCTCCAATAGGGCTTCATTTCCAGTATATTATATAATGATTACAGTATAATCCTAGTGTTTTTAGCTTCCATTTCACACAGGTCTGTGCCAGGACCGGCCTCATGTTACATGGTGTCTCATGTTGTACCTTCCAGTGCCGCCTGGCCATATACTAACCTGCCACAAAGATCAATATGTCACCATAGTTACAGACTACAATTGAACCTTGTGTAGTCAGAATAATGTCTTACTTCACTCCTACTTTAACCTGCACATAATAAGAGGAGACAGATGTAAGAGAGAACCACATGACTATAGGACACCACACAGGCACATAACTCTGCATAGGAGCTGAAGACTTTAAGTAACAAAATTAAAATAAATGCTGGAATACAGTTCTGCTATTAGATAGGGGCAAGAGTTGTGCCCATTGCGGTTCCACTTGGGTCAAAAGCTGAATTCAGACTCTTAGAATATTGAAAACCCTCTAAAAACACCTTGACCCAAGGAAACCATAAAACCCCTATGTAGTCAGAGTAATGTCTTACTTCACTCCTACTTTAACCTATGCACAGTAGGAGGAGAAAGATGTAAGAGAGAACCACATGACTATAGGACACTGTAAAGATACTTAACTCTGCATAGGAGATGCAGATTTTAAGTAACAAAATTAAAATAAATGGTTCAATATAGTTCTGCCATTAGATAGGGGCAATAGTCGTGCCCATTGCGGTTCCCCAGGGTCAAAAGCTGAATTCAGAGTCTAAGAATATTGAAAACCCTCTGAAAACTTCTTTACCCAAGGAAACCATAAAACCCCTATGTAGTCAGAGTAATGTCTTACTTCACTCCTACTTTACTGGTGCATAGAAGGAGGAGACAGATGTAAGCGAGAACCACATGACTATAGGACACTATAAAGATACATAGGAGATGCAGATTTTAAGTAACAAAATTAAAATTAAAATGAAAATAAATGGTTGAATATAGTTCTGCTATTAGATAGGGACAAGAGTCGTGCCCATTGCGGTTCCGCTGGGGTCAAAAGCTGAATTCAGAATTCAGAATATTGAAAACCCTCTGAAAACACCTTGACCCAAGGACACCATAAAACCCCTATGTAGTCAGAGTAATGTCTTACTTCACTCCTACTTTAACCTATGCACAGTAGGAGGAGAAAGATGTAAGAGAGAACCACATGACTATAGGACACCACACAGGCACATAACTGCATAGGAGATGCAGATTTTAAGTAACAAAATTAAAATGAATGGTTAAATATAGTTCTGCCATTAGATAGGGACCAGAGTCGTGCCCATTGCGGTTCCCCAGGGTCAAAAGCTGAATTCAGAGTCTAAGAATATTGAAAACCCTCTGAAAACTTCTTTACCCAACGAATCCATAAAACCCCTATGTAGTCAGAGTAATGTCTAACTTCACTCCTACTTTACCTGTGCACAGTAGGAGGAGAAAGATGTAAGAGAGAACCACATGACTATAGGACACCACACAGGCACATAACTCTGCATAGAAGCTGAAGACTTTAAGTAACAAAATTAAAATAAATGCTGGAATACAGTTCTGCCATTAGATAGGGGCAAGAGTTGTGCCCATTGCGGTTCCACTTGGGTCAAAAGCTGAATTCAGACTCTTAGAATATTAAAAACCCTCTGAAAACACCTTGACCCAAGGAAACCATAAAACCCCTATGTAGTCAGAGTAATGTCTTACTTCACTCCTACTTTAACCTGTGCACAGTAGGAGGAGAAAGATGTAAGAGCTGAATTCAGAGTCTAAGAATATTGAAAACCCTCTGAAAACTTCTTTACCCAAGGAAACCATAAAACCCCTATGTAGTCAGAGTAATGTCTTACTTCACTCCTACTTTACCTGTGCATAGAAGGAGTAGAGAGATGTAAGCGAGAACCAAATGACTATAGGACACTGTAAAGATACATAGGAGATGCAGATTTTAAGTAACAAAATTAAAATTAAAATTAAAATAAATGGTTAAATATAGTTCTGCCATTAGATAGGGACAAGAGCCGTGCCCATTGCGGTTCTACTGGGGTCAAAAGCTGAATTCAGAGTCTAAGAATATTGAAAACCCTCTGAAAACTTCTTTACCCAAGGAAACCATAAAACCCCTATGTAGTCAGAGTAATGTCTAACTTCACTCCTACTTTACCTGTGCACAGTAGGAGGAGAAAGATGTAAGAGAGAACCACATGACTATAGGATACTGTAAAGATACATAACTCTGCATAGGAGATGCAGATTTTAAGTAACAAAATTAAAATGAATGGTTTAATATAGTTCTGCCATTAGATAGGGGCAAGAGTCGTGCCCATTGCGGTTCCACTGGGGTCAAAAGCAGAATTCAGAGTCTAAAAATATTTAAAACCCTCTAAAAACACCTTGTCCCAAGGAAACCATAAAACCCCTATGTTAGAGCTCTAAACGTATTACCAATTCCATTCCCAGTGCTTGGTGGCAATCAAAGGAACTTTTATTGTGATGTAAAATATGATGCAAAAGCTGTGGATCATTATTAATACTCTGCTCATTTTCCTTGTAGGAAGTATTTTCCGCAGCAGGGAATGACTCAGATCCCCCACAAGTCGTTCCGTCTCAATGAAAGTCTTATATTTGTCGCTGTTCCATGACCAGTAATGGTCAACATTACAATTATCTGGTTAAATAGACTCAAGCAACAACATAGTTTTTAACTATGCATTTGCAACAATGAGCACAGCAGTGTGAGGATACATTCCCAGTGCACTTAAAGAAGCTACAATCCTGGAATATAAACCCATATTTCATATTTCTGCTGCTACTAACAGCATACAGAGAGATATTATAACATATCTCTTCTGAGACAATAGCTGACAATGACTACAAAGAGCACAGAGCACAGCAGTGTGAGGACTCACCCCTCAATGCGCTTGGAAAAGATACAATCCTGGAATATGAATCTAAATTTCGCAGTCTTGCTGCTACTAAACACATACATATAGGTCTGATTACACATCTCTCCAGCGACTATACTTAACACTAGGGGAAGAGAGCACAGAGCACAGCAGTGTGAGGGAAGTCCCCTGGAATATGCATCCATATAAATCCTTATATTACAGCTCTGCTGCTACTAGCAACATATATATAGGTCTGATTACACATCTCACAAGGGACAATACATAACACTGGCTGCAGAGAGCACAGAGCACAGCAGTGTGAGGTCTGATTACACATCTCTCCAGGGACAGTACATAACACTGGCTGCAGAGAGCACAGAGCACAGCAGTGTGAGGTCTGATTACACGTCTCTCCAGGGACACTACATAACACTGGCTGCAGAGAGCACAGAGCACAGCAGTGTAAGGTCTGATTACACATCTCTCCAGGGACAATACATAACATTGGCTGCAGAGAGAACAGAGCACAGCAGTGTGAGAACACATCTTCAGGGATAAAAATCCATATAAATCCATATATCATAGTTCTGCTTCTACTGACAACATACATATAGGACTGATTACACATCTCTCCAGGGACAATACATAACACTGGCAGCAGTCTACATGGTCATACCTGCTCATACACTCCCTTTAAATGCCCAATGTCACTGAGAAGGACAACCATAACTCTGCTGAATGTAATCTATCCCATGGTTGTAGACCTGATGAAGGATTAGATACGCTGCGCCGGGGCGGAAATCTCCTGAGATTCTATTAAAGGTTAAGATAACATTATGTAGCCGTGTAAATCACATTAAATTCCCCGTTATCTCCAGTTTCTTGCTTGAAGTTGTTTATACAGAAATGTTGGACCGTCTCATGGCCCGGTGTGCGCGACGCTTATCACTCCGCCATTCATAACATTGTGTTTGCTTTGCAATTTGGACACTTAGTGTAAATCCTGAATGGACGAGTTACTGGCTGCGGCATGAATGGTACATTGACTGTACACAGGTAATAACCCTCTATCGCGCAGTGTTCACACCTGACAGATAAGCCGTAATCTCCTGGTATTGTTTCCCGCTGCAGGGTTCTCTATAAGCGTATTTTACGGTATTCGCTTCCTTATGGGAAACTTGAGGGTCAGCCATGGGACCGACATTGTGTCGACCTTACTCTGGCCATGAACATAGTCTACATAGATCCTAAATAGAACATGTTATATTATAGGAATAATCACAGCAGCGGAAGGGGAGGAAGTTGATTTTGTATGAGGCAGTGACCGGTCTGCTCATGTAATGATCTAATGATATGTGATAGGATAAAACGGGAGGACAGTTCATGGAAATGAAAGTGACAGCAGCACAGAGTATTTCATGGGGTTTTCCAGGATTAGAATAATATGAGATAATGATAATCACATATAGCGCCTGAGCTCTCTGCTGTCCCTGCTGTCACCAGCTCCTGAGCTCTCTGCTGTCCCTGCTGTGACCAGCGCCTGAGCTCTCTGCTGTCCCTGCTGTGACCAGCGCCTGAGCTCTCTGCTGTCCCTGCTGTGACCAGGGCCTGAGCTCTCTGCTGTCCTTGCTGTGACCAGCGCCTGAGCTCTCTGCTGTCCCTGCTGTGACCAGCGCCTGAGCTCTCTGCTGTCCCTGCTGTGACCAGCGCCTGAGCTCTCTGCTGTCCCTGCTGTGACCAGCGCCTGAGCTCTCTGCTGTCCCTGCTGTGACCAGCGCCTGAGCTCTCCTCTGTCCCTGCTGTGACCAGCGCCTGAGCTCTCTGCTGTCCCTGCTGTGACCAGCGCCTGAGCTCTCTGCTGTCCCTGCTGTGACCAGCGCCTGAGCTCTCTGCTGTCCCTGCTGTGACCAGCGCCTGAGCTCTCTGCTGTCCCTGCTGTGACCAGCGCCTGAGCTCTCTGCTGTCCCTGCTGTGACCAGCGCCTGAGCTCTCTGCTGTCCCTGCTGTGACCAGCGCCTGAGCTCTCTGCTGTCCCTGCTGTGACCAGCGCCTGAGCTCTCTGCTGTCCCTGCTGTGACCAGCGCCTGAGCTCTCTGCTGTCCCTGCTGTGACCAGCGCCTGAGCTCTCTGCTGTCCCTGCTGTGACCAGCGCCTGAGCTCTCTGCTGTCCATGCTGTGACCAGCACCTGAGCTCTCTGCTGTCCCTGCTGTGACCAGCGCCTGAGCTCTCTGCTGTCCCTGCTGTGACCAGCGCCTGAGCTCTCTGCTGTCCCTGCTGTGACCAGCGCCTGAGCTCTCTGCTGTCCCTGCTGTGACCAGCGCCTGAGCTCTCTGCTGTCCCTGCTGTGACCAGCGCCTGAGCTCTCTGCTGTCCCTGCTGTGACCAGCGCCTGAGCTCTCCTCTGTCCCTGCTGTGACCAGCGCCTGAGCTCTCTGCTGTCCCTGCTGTGACCAGCGCCTGAGCTCTCTGCTGTCCCTGCTGTGACCAGCGCCTGAGCTCTCTGCTGTCCCTGCTGTGACCAGGGCCTGAGCTCTCTGCTGTCCTTGCTGTGACCAGCGCCTGAGCTCTCTGCTGTCCCTGCTGTGACCAGCGCCTGAGCTCTCTGCTGTCCCTGCTGTGACCAGCGCCTGAGCTCTCTGCTGTCCCTGCTGTGACCAGCGCCTGAGCTCTCTGCTGTCCCTGCTGTGACCAGCGCCTGAGCTCTCCTCTGTCCCTGCTGTGACCAGCGCCTGAGCTCTCTGCTGTCCCTGCTGTGACCAGCGCCTGAGCTCTCTGCTGTCCCTGCTGTGACCAGCGCCTGAGCTCTCTGCTGTCCCTGCTGTGACCAGCGCCTGAGCTCTCTGCTGTCCCTGCTGTGACCAGCGCCTGAGCTCTCTGCTGTCCCTGCTGTGACCAGCGCCTGAGCTCTCTGCTGTCCCTGCTGTGACCAGCGCCTGAGCTCTCTGCTGTCCCTGCTGTGACCAGCGCCTGAGCTCTCTGCTGTCCCTGCTGTGACCAGCGCCTGAGCTCTCTGCTGTCCCTGCTGTGACCAGCGCCTGAGCTCTCTGCTGTCCCTGCTGTGACCAGCGCCTGAGCTCTCTGCTGTCCATGCTGTGACCAGCACCTGAGCTCTCTGCTGTCCCTGCTGTGACCAGCGCCTGAGCTCTCTGCTGTCCCTGCTGTGACCAGCGCCTGAGCTCTCTGCTGTCCCTGCTGTGACCAGCGCCTGAGCTCTCTGCTGTCCCTGCTGTGACCAGCGCCTGAGCTCTCTGCTGTCCCTGCTGTGACCAGCGCCTGAGCTCTCTGCTGTCCCTGCTGTGACCAGCGCCTGAGCTCTCCTCTGTCCCTGCTGTGACCAGCGCCTGAGCTCTCTGCTGTCCCTGCTGTGACCAGCGCCTGAGCTCTCTGCTGTCCCTGCTGTGACCAGCGCCTGAGCTCTCTGCTGTCCCTGCTGTGACCAGCGCCTGAGCTCTCTGCTGTCCCTGCTGTGACCAGCGCCTGAGCTCTCTGCTGTCCCTGCTGTGACCAGCGCCTGAGCTCTCTGCTGTCCCTGCTGTGACCAGCGCCTGAGCTCTCTGCTGTCCCTGCTGTGACCAGCGCCTGAGCTCTCTGCTGTCCCTGCTGTGACCAGCGCCTGAGCTCTCTGCTGTCCCTGCTGTGACCAGCGCCTGAGCTCTCTGCTGTCCCTGCTGTGACCAGCGCCTGAGCTCTCTGCTGTCCCTGCTGTGACCAGCGCCTGAGCTCTCTGCTGTCCCTGCTGTGACCAGCGCCTGAGCTCTCTGCTGTCCCTGCTGTGACCAGCGCCTGAGCTCTCTGCTGTCCCTGCTGTGACCAGCGCCTGAGCTCTCTGCTGTCCCGGCTTTGACCAGCGCCTGAGCTCTCTGCTGTCCCTGCTGTGACCAGCGCCTGAGCTCTCTGCTGTCCCTGCTGTGACCAGCGCCTGAGCTCTCTGCTGTCCCTGCTGTGACCAGCGCCTGAGCTCTCTGCTGTCCCTGCTGTGACCAGCACCTGAGCTCTCTGCTGTCCCTGCTGTGACCAGCGCCTGAGCTCTCTGCTGTCCCTGCTGTCACCAGCTCCTGAGCTCTCTGCTGTCCCTGCTGTGACCAGCGCCAGAGGCAGGCTATTCCACAGATTGACCGTTCTCATAGGAAAAAAGCCCTGTCGCCTCCGGTGATTAAACCTTGATTTCTCCAAACGGAGACAGTGCCCCCTAGTCTTTTGATTTGATCTAATCTGAAACAACTTACCACCATATTTTTTGTATGGACCATTCATATATAAATCTCTATGTTTTATTCCCGGAGCCATTTAGTTCTCCCCTTTGCTCTATGGCAGGTGCTCCATCATGCTGGAGGAGGCATTGTTATCACCATCTGCTCCTGGAGGGTTGGGAGAAGCGGCTCCTGGAGGACATTCTGCTCCCATTCTTTATTCATGGAGGTGTTTTTAGGCCGATTCCCTTGGCTGAGAAGCCGCCCCCCCCACACATGAAAGGCTGCAGGATGTTTTACAGGTGCAGGAGACAAGACCGGTGGTATCGCTCACCTTGTCTTCTCCCAACAAGATGCTTTCCAGATGTTCCAAACAATCGGAAAGGGAATTCATCAGAGAAATTACTTTCCCCCAGTCCTCAGCGTCCACTCCCTGTACCTTGTGCAGAATATCAGTCTGTCCCTGATGGTTTTCTGGAGAGAAGTGTCTTCTTTGCTGCCCTCCTGGACACCAGGCCTTGCTCCAGGAGTCTCCGCAGTGTCACAGTGCGTGCAGATGCCTCATCCCGATGCTGGGAGCCCCATCCCCAAGCTGAGACACTTGTAAGAGACGCTCCTGGCGCTTGCTGCTCCCTCTTGGGCCCCTGGAGCCTTTTTGGTAACAATGGAACGTCTCTCCTTGAATTCCTTGATGATGTGATAGATTGGTGACTGAGGTGCAATCTTTCTAGCTGGGATACTCTTCCCTGTTAAGCCATTTTTGTACAGTGCAATGATGACTGCACGTGTTTCTTTAGAGATAACCATGGTTCACAGAAGAGAAACAATGATGCCAAGCACCAGCCTCCTTGTAAAGTGTCCAGTGGTGTGATTGTTACTTAATCATGACAGATTGATCTCCAGCCCTGTCCTCATCAGCACCTGTGTTACTGGAGAAATCACTGACACCATGTTACCTGCTCCTTTTAAGGCGCCTGCAATGAAGGTGAAATGTGTTTTTGGGGAAAAAGTTCATTTTCTAAGCAAATATTGACTTTGCAATTAATTGCTGTTAAGCTGATCCCTCGTTATAACATTCTGGAGTATATGCAAATTACCATTATAACACCTGATGCAGTAGACTTTGTAAAAATTAACATTTGTATCATTCTCAAAACTTTTGGCCATGACTGTACACAACACAACATGTGATACCGCCTCAGACAATTCTTGGAGTGTTCTTCCACGAGTTTAGGACGAGTGCTCGGAAGAACACTGGACATGTCAATAGGATCAGGTGAAGAGAAGGATTCCAGAACGTTGATACATAAAACCTTCATAAACGCAGATTAAAATACATCCTATAACTTAACGTGTTTTGGACTACACAGAGTCCTCAACTAAATTGTGGCCTTTGTGTAGTCTGAAATGCGTTAATTTATAGGATGTATTTTTAATCTGCGTTTATGATAATAAAGAAGATTTTCTTGGATGTATCGATGTGCTGGGCTGCGACTCATATCCCTCCCAAATTTTGGATTAAGGGAAGAGAGACAAAGGCTACAAATGTGGAAAATTTTCTCTCCATCCTCCATCCCTATATATAACACTAAGCTTTATTCCCACTCATAATGCTGTTTTTTCAGCTTTAAGGCACCATCTTGTCCCCCCCCCTCCACTTATATTGCCCCTTTTGTGTAACAACAACCCTTATTTATAATGCCCTCCCTTAGTATATAATAATGATAATTGATTCTAAAAGAAGATCATATAGGGTTAAATTAGATGCCATAGTTTAGAGCCTCCACTTTAATTGCCCAATGGACCGGGTGGATTTTTAGTTAGCTCTGATTGTAGTCTACTAAAACATGTTGACGTTGTAGATCCAGAGGATAATGGACCGGAGACGTTGAACAATGCGCAGCGCAGCCGTCATCTGTTTGCTTTCCTGTGATCTTGAATCAAATCTCTGTTCTTTGTTCGGCCTCTACCTGTGGCCTCATCTGCTCTCAATGTTTTATTCCTCAAAGTTAGTTAAGCCTAGCCAGTGACTTTGGGTATCACTGTGAACCCTTATGATCCTCCAGTAAAACCAATCACTGAGGCACCGTAGAGGGTCCATGCGCAGCCCCTAAAAACAGGGTGAGCTACAGAATTAACACCTCTGTGTGCACTGGATGTTAGGGTCTCATTCTAGAAGATTAAGCCTTGGGGATATGGGTAAACAAATTCATCATCAATAGGAATCAAAGCTTCAACCTTACGAAAACCATGTCATATAAGAAGGGGGAGATAGTGGGGCACATTTACTTACCTGTCTGGAGGAGTTCCCGAAATTGCATTGTCCGTGTATAATGTGCTGTGCGGGGAGTCACTAAGATCCTGCGTCCGATATCCTGCATGTGTCGCTTCCCCGCTCAGGTCCCCGGAGTTCACCTTCTTCTTCCTGGTGCATGTAAGTGCATTGTCCGTGTATAATGCGCTGTGCGGGGAGTCACTAAGATCCTGCGCCCGATATCCTGCATGTGTCACTTCCCCGCTCAGGTCCCGGAGTTCACCTACTTCTTCCTGGTGCATGTAAGTGCATTGTCCGTGTATAATGCGCTGTGCGGGGAGTCACTAAGATCCTGCCCCGATATCCTGCATGTGTCGCTTCCCCGCTCAGGTCCCCGGAGTTCACCTTCTTCTTCCTGGTGCATGTAAGTGCATTGTCCATGTATAATGTGCTGTGCGGGGAGTCACTAAGATCCTGCGTCCGATATCCTGCATGTGTCGCTTCCCCGCTCAGGTCCCCGGAGTTCACCTTCTTCTTCCTGGTGCATGTAAGTGCATTGTCCATGTATAATGTGCTGTGCGGGGAGTCACTAAGATCCTGCGCCCGATATCCTGCAAGTGTCGCTTCCCCGCTCAGGTCCCCGGAGTTCACCTTCTTCTTCCTGGTACATGTAAGTGCATTGTCCGTGTATAATGCGCTGTGCGGGGAGTCACTAAGATCGTGTGCCCGATATCCTTCATGTGTCGCTTCCCCACTCAGGTCCCTGGAGTTCACCTTCTTCTTCCTGGTGCATGTAAGTGCATTGTCCGTGTATAATGCGCTGTGCGGGGAGTCACTAAGATCCTGCGCCCGATATCCTGTATGTGTCGCTTCCCCGCTCAGGTCCCTGGAGTTCACCTTCTTCTTCCTGGTGCATGTAAGTGCATTGTTCGTGTATAATGCGCTGTGCGGGGAGTCACTAAGATCCTGCGCCCGATATCCTGCATGTGTGGCTTCCCCGCTCAGGTCCCTGGAGTTCACCTTCTTCTTCCTGGTGCATGTAAGTGCATTGTTCGTGTGTAATGCGCTGTGTGGGGAGTCACTAAGATCGTGCGACCGATATCCTGCATGTGTCGCTTCCCCGCTCAGGTCCCTGGAGTTCACCTTCTTCTTCCCGGTGCATGTAAGTGCATTGGTTACGACACAAGTTTAATATTAAATTCCGTGCTCAATACGAATCCGTCAGATCGTCCGATGACCTGCCCCCCCGATTTCTGTCACATGAAAGCCGGCGCCGCTGCACCAAAATCCGATCATGTGCGACACAATCCCCTTCTAACTACCTGTCCCGGTGGCGCAAATCCCAAATACCATGAACAGTCCGATGGAAATGCAATACTCGGACCCTTAGTAAATAAGCCCCAGTATGTTGTATATCTGGTATTATTGGGTAAAACCCTGCACTATAAAGAATGGAATTATGAGAAGGGGCTTGTTACTCATCCTCATCTATGCTCCACAAAAAAGAGGAAACAAAAACCAACTAATAAAACCCTTTCCCCTGTCCTTCACAAAATCCTAAATAAACCATTGGTCCACACTTGATAGATTCTTTATTATTTTCTTAAGGTCTTAAAACATGACTTTAAGTAAGAAAATAGTGGAGTATAGCTCTGCTATTAGATAGGGGCAAGTGTCGTGCCCATCACGGTTCCCCAGGGGTCAAAAGCTACATTCAGAGTTTAAGAATATTAAAAATCCCCTGATAACTCCCTAACCCCATGAAACCAGAAACCCCCTATGTTATAGCTCTAAGCTTTTTATGAATTCCATTCCCAGCGCTGGTATTTTAGTGGTGTGGGGCAACTTTGGCAAACAAAGGAACTTTTATTATGCTGCATAATGGTGAGTAATACTTATAGCAGATAATGGTTGGTATGTCGCTGACTGTAAATGATCCCTGGCAAAGGTGCGGCCGGAGATGTAACCACAAGTTAAACAAAAGGAATTTTTTTTTTATTCCTTTCAAAAAGCCCCATAAAATCCATGATGAATTCTGTAATAAAGTGTTGTCACAGTGAAGTCATGAATTTTAGTAAAATGGTATGCAAATTAGATATTGTAGATACATTGTATTGCATTGGATCAATGGCCAATGGCTAGAAATTATTACATCTAATGGAAATTTCATGACTACTTTATTCTAACATATGGAGACCAGATCCTCCAAAAGTAGAGTAAAGAACCTCCAAGAGTTAAATCCTAGAGACAAAAAAAGTAATAATACAAGACATAATTAAGACAATTAATAATACAAACTTCACAAGAATAAGTGGAAACATGTGTATCCCACAGCTGGGAACCCAATTATCATAATCTATGGATATTCTTCCTAGCAAGTCACCCAACAGCACCCCCGCAGGAGAAATCTAGTACAGGCGGTCCCCTAGTTAAGAACACTCGACTTACATACGACCCCTAGTTACAGACGGACCTCTGGATGTTGGTAATTTATTGTACTTTAATCCTAGGCTACAATAAACAGCTATAACAGTTATCACAGGCGTCTGTAATGAAGATTTAGTGTTAATCCTGATTCTTATGACAACCCAACATTTTTTAAATCCAATTGTCACAGAGACCAAAAAAGTTCTGTCTGGGATTACAATGATAAAATATACAGTTCCGACTTACATACCAACTCAACTTAAGAACAAACCCACAGACCCTATCTTGTATGTAACCCGGGGACCGCCTGTATTACAAAATCCCTCTAAAAGGGAATTAATGATTGGTTTTCCATAGAGACAACCCCTTTAAATATAAAATAATATATACCGTATATATAATATATAGTTGCAAGGATGAAGTTAACAGCTATAAACATTCTACTGTTTGTCCCATAAATTCTGCAACTCAGAGCAAACACGGCAAAAACTTCTCTACAGTTTACAGGTTAATTAAGTCAAAGTCCACTTTGATTTACAAGAAACAAGAACATATGAGAAAACAGACTAGGGGAATTTTTTTCTTTATTGAGTAAAGAATTTTCTTTCTGATCTCAATTGTAATTAGAGGTAGTATGTACATGAACAGTGTCTAACGATTAGTGATGATGCACAGCCATAATAATCATAATTTCTGGTTATTCTTAGTTTTTAGTGTTTTTGTGTCAAATCAGCCTCTTCTTGTAAACACATCGTCATTGGGTCCCATCCAGGAGGTCTGATGGCATTTAAAGCAGGTGGTGTATGTGACACAGGAAGGTGCATAATAATATAAAAAGTGACATTACAAGTGAGAATTCTCCATTCCTGAGCTGACTGACATACTTCTCCCAGGGACAGGCTGTACAGGTAGCAACGGTATATCTACAGGGCGAAAGATGCAAAAACTTCATACTGATGTTATCTCCATAAAAAGAAAATAATTAATTATAGACAGAAAGAAAAATGTAACTACTATAATACTGCCCCCTATGTACAAGAATATAACTACTATAATACTGCCCCCTATGTACAGGAATATAACTACTATAATACTGCCCCCTATGTACAGGAGTATAACTACTATAATACTGCCCCCTATGTACAGGAGTATAACTACTATAATACTGCCCCCTATGTACAAGAATATAACTACTATAATACTGCCCCCTATGTACAAGACTATAACTACTATAATACTGCCCCCCTATGTACAAGACTATAACTACTATAATACTGCCCCCTATGTACAGGAATATAACTACTATAATACTGCCCCCTATGTACAAGAATATAACTACTATAATACTGCCCCTATGTACAGGAATATAACTACTATAATACTGCCCCCTATGTACAAGGAATATAATTACTATAATACTGCCCCCTATGTACAAGACTATAACTACTATAATACTGCCCCCTATGTACAAGAATATAACTACTATAATACTGCGCCCTTTGTACAAGGAATATAACTACTATAATACTGCCCCCTATGTACAGGAATATAACTACTATAATACTGCCCCCTATGTACAAGAATATAACTACTATAATACTGCCCCCTATGTACAAGAATATAACTACTATAATACTGCCCCCTATGTACAGGAATATAACTACTATAATACTGCCCCCTATGTACAAGAATATAACTACTATAATACTGCCTCCTATGTACAAGAATATAACTACTATAATACTGCCCCTATGTACAGGAAAATAACTACTATAATACTGCCCCCTATGTACAAGAATATAACTACTATAATACTGCCCCCTATGTACAAGAATATAACTACTATAATACTGCCCCCTATGTACAGGAATATAACTACTATAATACTGCCCCCTATGTACAAGAATATAACTACTATAATACTGCCCCCTATGTACAGGAATATAACTACTATAATACTGCCCCCTATGTACAAGAATATAACTACTATAATACTGCCTCCTATGTACAAGAATATAACTACTATAATACTGGACCCTATGTACAGGAATATAACTACTATAATACTGCCCCCTATGTACAAGAATATAACTACTATAATACTGCCTCCTATGTACAAGAATATAACTACTATAATACTGGCCCCTATGTACAAGAATATAACTACTATAATACTGCCCCCTATGTACAAGAATATAACTACTATAATACTGCCCCCTATGTACAGGAATATAACTACATAATACTGCCCCCTATGTACAAGAATATAACTACTATAATACTGCCCCCTATGTACAGGAATATAACTACTATAATACTGCCTCCTATGTACAAGATTATAACTACTATAATACTGCCCCCTATGTACAAGAATATACCTACTATAATACTGCCCCCTATGTACAGGAATATAACTACTATAATACTGCCTCCTATGTACAAGAATATAACTACTATAATACTGCCCCCTATGTACAAGAATATAACTACTATAATACTGCCCCTATGTACAAGAATATAACTACTATAATACTGCCCCCTATGTACAAGAATATAACTACTATAATACTGCCCCTATGTACAAGAATATAACTACTATAATACTGCCCCCTATGTACAAGAATATAACTACTATAATACTGCCCCCTATGTACAAGAATATAACTACTATAATACTGCCCCCTATGTACAAGAATATAACTACTATAATACTGCCCCTATGTACAGGAATATAACTACTATAATACTGCCCCCTATGTACAAGGAATATAATTACTATAATACTGCCCCCTATGTACAAGACTATAACTACTATAATACTGCCCCCTATGTACAAGAATATAACTACTATAATACTGCGCCCTATGTACAAGGAATATAACTACTATAATACTGCCCCCTATGTACAGGAATATAACTACTATAATACTGCCCCCTATGTACAAGAATATAACTACTATAATACTGCCCCCTATGTACAAGAATATAACTACTATAATACTGCCCCCTATGTACAGGAATATAACTACTATAATACTGCCCCCTATGTACAAGAATATAACTACTATAATACTGCCTCCTATGTACAGGAATATAACTACTATAATACTGCCCCTATGTACAGGAAAATAACTACTATAATACTGCCCCCTATGTACAAGAATATAACTACTATAATACTGCCCCCTATGTACAAGAATATAACTACTATAATACTGCCCCCTATGTACAGGAATATAACTACTATAATACTGCCCCCTATGTACAAGAATATAACTACTATAATACTGCCTCCTATGTACAAGAATATAACTACTATAATACTGGACCCTATGTACAGGAATATAACTACTATAATACTGCCCCCTATGTACAAGAATATAACTACTATAATACTGCCTCCTATGTACAAGAATATAACTACTATAATACTGGCCCCTATGTACAAGAATATAACTACTATAATACTGCCCCCTATGTACAGGAATATAACTACATAATACTGCCCCCTATGTACAAGAATATAACTACTATAATACTGCCCCCTATGTACAGGAATATAACTACTATAATACTGCCTCCTATGTACAAGATTATAACTACTATAATACTGCCCTTATGTACAGGAAAATAACTACTATAATACTGCCCCCTATGTACAAGAATATACCTACTATAATACTGCCTCCTATGTACAAGAATATAACTACTATAATACTGCCCCCTATGTACAAGAATATAACTACTATAATACTGCCTCCTATGTACAAGAATATAACTACTATAATACTGCCCCTATGTACAGGAAAATAACTACTATAATACTGCCCCCTATGTACAAGAATATACCTACTATAATACTGCCCCCTATGTACAGGAATATAACTACTATAATACTGCCTCCTATGTACAAGAATATAACTACTATAATACTGCCCCCTATGTACAAGAATATAACTACTATAATACTGCCCCCTATGTACAAGAATATAACTACTATAATACTGCAACCTATGTACAGTTTAATATTCTAAGCATTTACTAGATCCTGATATATACAATAGATGATATCTGATGTTATGTGACAGACTTTATTAGAAGATAAACCATAGAATTTCAGCCTTGAGGGAGGTGAATATTTGTCGTGTCACAGGAGATTGTTACATATGTTGTACGTGCAGCAATAAAATTACGCTGAGGTGCAGGACAGGATTGTTTTGTCTCCCTGATTTATGAGTTGATCCATATCTTGGTAAATTGGGTGATCATAACACAATAGATTTGTCAATTAACCAATGTAAGGACTCGTCCATTGCTGACTAAATGATTTTTAGGGCGCGGTCACATGTTCCGCCTGTGTTGCATTTCCTAAAGCAACGCTAGCGCACAAGGGGCGGGTCTCAGCCCGATCGAATATGGTCCCATGTACCCGGTGTCTTGTGTTGTTTCAATGTAATAAGCAGTTACTGGTCGCATGTATTTTACTAGAAAGTAACCGAGTTTCCGATTTGGAACCAATGAGTAGTTGGTAAGTAGGGCCCTCACATATCTCAGCTCTGTAGTTTCCCATTACTGACAACATAGGAACCACACAGTGACTTATCCAGCGGAGATCCCCCATATGTCGGTACTTTTTAGTTACACTTTCAGAGAATAACTTTCAGTTTCCAAGCATAAAGGGAAACACTTTAAAGAAAAGTGATTCACTAGTCCAAAAAAATTAAGAGAAGACTAATATCTCACATCCCGGATGAATGAAATAATATTTATTCACTACATAGTGGAAAATACTGAGAACAATAAAAGATAAAAATCTGAATTAATATCTCATGGAGATCTGGATGTGGAATGATCAAAGTGGATAATCAAATTTCAGGCTGATCCAAAAGGAAATGAGGCTTAGTAGTGTGTGTGGTCTCCCCGTGCCTGTATGACCTCCCTACGATGCCTTGGCATTCTCCTGATGAGGCTGGATAGTGTGTGTGGTCTCCCCGTGCCTGTATGACCTCCCTACGATGCCTTGGCATTCTCCTGATGAGGCTGGATAGTGTGTGTGGTCTCCCCGTGCCTGTATGACCTCCCTACGATGCCTTGGCATTCTCCTGATGAGGCTGGATAGTGTGTGTGGCCTCCACGTGCCTGTATGACCTCCCTACAATGCCTTGGCATGCTCCTGATGAGGCTGAGTAGGGTGTGTGGCCTCCACGTGCCTGTATGACCTCCCGACAATGCCTGGTAATGCTCCTGATGGGGTTCAGTAGTGTGTGTGGCCTCCACGTGTCTGTATGACCTCCCTACAATGCCTGGGAATGCTCCTGATGAGGCTGAGTAGTGTGTGTTGCCTCCACGTGCCTGTATGACCTTTCTACAATGGCTGGGCATGCTCCTGATGAGGCTGAGTAGTGTGTGTGGCCTCCACGTGCCTGTAAGACCTCCTTACAATCTCTCGGCATGCTCCTGATGAGGCTCCATAGCATGTGTGGCCTCCATGTGCCTATATGACCTCCTTACAACACTGCAGCATGCTCCTGATGAGGATCAGTATTGTGTGTGTGGCCTCCACGTGCCTGTATGACCTCCCTACAATGCCTGGGTATGTTCCTGATGAGTCTCAGTGGCATGTGTGGCCTCCATGTGCCTGTATGACCGGCTTTCAACAGCTGGGCATGCTGTTGATGAGGATGAGCAGTGTTTGTGGCCTCCACGTGCCTGAATGGCCTTCCCACAACACCTGGGCATGCTCCTCATGAAGCCTGGATTAGATGCGGCCTGAATAGTCTGGCGTCTGCTGAACAGGCTGACGACTTGCATCAATGTGTCACCTAGTATGAAGTGCACTACCTGAGCAAATTCTGTGGGTTGTAGAAGCCTCTGGTGGTGAAATAAATCACAAAATGCAAAACTGACCGAAAGGTTGAAAACAGCTAAATGGTCTGTGGTCACCACCCACAGAACCACTCTTCTTTCTTATTGCCTAGTCACCACCCACAGAACCACTCTTCTTTCTTATTGCCTAGTCACCACCCACAGAACCACTCTTATTTCTTATTGCCTAGTCACCACCCACAGAACCACTCTTCTTTCTTATTGCCTAGTCACCACCCACAGAACCACTCTTATTTCTTATTGCCTATCATTTGTACCTGTTGTTGTTCCATTTGTATAACAGCCGGAGAATTTGATGATTCATAGCTGGATAGGTTAGGGGTAGGGCATGACACAGGACCTAAGGGGTCGAGCATGACACAGGTCCTTGGGGACAGGGCATAACATAGAACTTAGGGGTGGGGCATGACACAGGACCTAATGGGTGGGACATGAGAAAGGACCTTAAGGACAGGACATAACACAGGACATAAGGTATGGGGCATGACACAGGACCTAAGGGGTGGGGAATGACGGAGGATCTTGGGGGTGGGGCATGACACAGGACCTTGGGGACAGGGCATGACACAGGACCTTGGGGGCAGGGCATGACATAGAGCCTAGGGGTGGGGCATGACACAGGACCTTAGTGTAAGGGCATTTATTGAGATGCTTTCATTTGTGTCCTTCACTGTTGATTCCTTAAAGTGTTTTTCTACTAACAACCCATATCCATAAGTGTCTGATCTACAAGAAGTCATGTCCTACAGATAGAGGGGTGTTGTTTGTAACTACTCCCCTGAGAAGAGGCGATACCCCTTAATATTAAAATAGTGTTCTTAATTAAAGGCGAATTATTAGGATAATCCATTACCTTGTGATTAGTGCAGGTCTGACCATTAATAACCATCACAGGATTATCCCTTAAAGTCTTTCTAGTATGAGATACTATTGGGTACTATGGCGGCCATATTGGTTGTCACTAGAGATGAGCGAACATGCTCGTCCGAGCTTGATGCTCGGTCGAGCATTAGGGTA